>NW_008580898.1:15333-115430 GCF_000691845.1 Merops nubicus | reverse complement strand
CTGCTGTAGCTCTAATTATGGTCTTGGGCTCCTGCATCTACAGACAGTGAAGAAGGAGGTTCTCTCTTAGGGCAGTAAATAGCTGGCTTGTTCTATCCTTGAAAGTGAAATAGGGGCCAGTCTACCTCTTCCCATTATGCATTTGTTTAGAGCACTGGCCCTTCTACCAAGTCAGCAGTTTGTCCCTGCATACCTACTTGTCTCTAAAAGATATGGGCTGCCTCTTGTCTGCAGTCCAGGCCCAGCTGATTGTGACTGATGGCTTTGCTTAGACCTTGGGAACTTCAGGCTAGTGGTACATCTCAGTGGAAATAAGGGTTTAGCTTTTTTTAGAAAGTAAATGACTTGTCTGGGCGTTCATTTGCTCGGGCGTGTGGCACAGTCAGTGCTCACAGAGCTGCTGCACACTCTGCCTGTGGCACGGGCTGCAGAGCAAAGCCAGCTGGGCCTCAGCTGCACACCCTCTGTACCTGCATGATGTGGGTTTGTTTGGGCCTCCTCATGACCCTATTTTTGCAACTGGCTTGCCCCAGACTGAGCTCCTTTAGCTGCTACTTAGCAAATGCAGAGTCACACACACCATGACACCTGGGCGTGCGGTCACACAGTCCCAAATTCACAGCACCCAGTTTGCTCTTTCTTGTCCCACCTCGTTGCACTTCCACACGTTTTCACAAACAGAATCATGTGGGTTAAATCTCTCCAAAACACAGGCTGCTGTGGGCATGTGCTTTCTGGCTTGTATATGCAGCCAGACACAGGAGCAGTAACACAAAATGCAAACTCTCCTACTTGCCTTCCTTTCTTTCTTGTGTATTTTTACACACAGTAAACATACAGCACAAACACAGTCACTTTCATGCATTTGTACTCTGGATCTCATCTTCCCACAAAGTTTCACAAGTCCTCAGATGTTGTCCAAACAGATGCAAGCCCTGGAAATCATTTGATTTGCCTGAGTAAGAGGTGGGTAACACACCCACTGTGTGACAGGTAAAGTTAACCAGGCCACCCACCTCTGTGTTCCACATCCACAGTCAGTGCAGAGATTGTGTGAAAACAGGTTTTTATTTTTACTTTAGATGGACAGAATTAATGAACTGAACTTCACTCTAGGACCAGCAAAGCAGCTGTTGGAATATTTTGAAATTGTATTACACTGAAGGGCTGTTGTTTTTTAATATCCCCATATCCCCAGGTGTATTTTCAAATATGATCTATGGGTGAATACTGAGCCAGCTGTAACCCTGACAACAGTGACCCAAATGGTAATCAGCAAAATGGACTAATTGAATAATGTTGAGTTAGAAGTGCTGCTTTGCAGAACTCTGTTAGACCCTGCAGTAACTCAGTATAATTTGAAGATGTTGAGTGAATTTCATGTTTTCCATTGTGATCCCACACCTGGACATGCTGGAGGGGACTTGCATCTAGAGAGCACAGACAATATATGAGATACAGCCCAGTGCAGGAGTGTGTAACTGGGGAGATCATTCTGGAATTTAAAGAACTGGATTTGTTTATCCCCATAAAACTCTTCTGAGGCCCTTGAATAACCTAGAGACACAACTACTCATGACCAATCAACAGGCACAGTCAGGGCCAGATCTGACATATCCCTTAGCAGGGTTAGAACACCATGGCTGTGTATTTTTGGAGGTTTCCATTGGGTTAGGAGTGTGCCCTGAGAAGGGGGCATATACAGCAGGTTTGTGCATGCTTTTTCTCTGCTGGAACACTAACCCAGGTTGGCAGGGTGAAGCCTTGTTAGATAGGTAAGGTGCCACAGCACTGCTCAGGCAGAGGGTGTCACAGGGGCACTGAGCAGCATTGCTCAGAGGGACAGGGAAGCTGCTCAGATGGGGTCCCCGTGGAGCTGAGCATGTTTGTGCTAAGGGCCAGTTTTTGCCAGTAGGACACAAGCAGGAGGTGTGTTAGACAAATCAGCCCACACAGAGAGATGACACACATCTGGAGGGAAATAAGAGTTAGAATGTCAAAATAGCTGTTTAAAAAAGGGACAAAGAGCTAGTTGAGACCTCCCCACCCATCATGGCTGTGGTAAGCACACAGGCTGAGAAGCTGGGCCCAGTGTGGAGGGCAGAGAGCTGTAGCCAGTGTTGACTGGGAGGTCTGGGCTAGTGGCAAGTGTGGGAGACCATGATTCAGCCACCTCCAGGGCCTGTGTTTCTGTGAGCTTTGAATTGGCCTCTGCAGCAATGAAGAGGGATGACTGGAAGCAGAAAACAAAGCATCTGTGAATGAGAAGGGGGCATTGACTTTCTGTCTTTTAACCTTTGAGACCCTCTTTGGCAGCCCTAGCAAAGAGAAGAATAATGAGCAATAGCCAGTGTTGTTGCTGTGCAGAGACCACTCTAGCCAGCTGATTTATTGGGCACCTAAATAATTCAGCCTGCCCCTGCAACACTATATTAATTCTTGTTCTGTCACCAGAGCTGATTGGCACCTGGGGAGTGTGGGCTTAGAAGGGTTGCTGGACAAGCTCTTCTTCCTCCCTGTACCCGGGACACAAGCAGTCAGCCAAGGCACAATGGTACAAAAGAAAGGGGGAACTGGAGCAGCAGCACGAAGCTGCTGCTGGTGGGGAGCATTTGGAATAGTTCTTGGATGAATGGGGAGCCCAGAGCAGTGCAAGGTAATTGCCAAGAACCAGACCAGGTCGGTCCAAGCCTGGAGCATCCATCAATTTAGCCATGGCAATTCCAGCAGACAAGCACAGCTTTCTTCCTGCATGAGGGCAGAGACCCATGGAACCTCTTGGCTGCAAAGGTCTGAAGAGGTTTCTCCTGTGCTGGGTCATTTCAGATGTGCTGATTGTTTCTGTGCTGCTAACTCCATCAAGTGTAACAACACTGGGAACGCCACAGCCATAATGATGTGTCACCCTGACAACGAGTCCACTCGTGAGAACTGTGCTCCCCAGTGTGAAAAAGCTTTTGAGGCCACATTGAGAGGTCCACCAGCATAGAGAGCTGGAGTGAAAGGTCATGAGAGGGATGAAGACACCCAGGTATGGGGGTGAGTGTGGGGATGAGGTTTGATATGCTTTTGCTACGATAGTCTGGATGGCATCTGACATTTCAGAAAGCTGTAAAAAGCCAGAAAGTAAACAAGGCTCATTAATTCCAGCAAAGGGCAATGCACGTCGCTGCCAGCTTCTGCTCTTTTCTTTGGCTTTCCTCCTCATTGTCTAAGACTTTCATTATCGTAAACAGCTTCACAAATTGCATAGCAAATAGAGCTTTGAAATATTTAAATAACAGTTGAATGGTAGATAACTCATATCGCATGGAGTGAGTTATTTTGTTCCTTCTTTCCATTGCTGAAGTTCCCTCCTTTTTTCTTTCTCCCACTTCATTTTGTGCTGCTGCCCCCTTGATGTCTTCCTTTCTCTCTGCTCCTGCTCCTCTCGCTCACTCTCCTCTCTGCCAGACAGCACATGTGCATTCCCTGTGCCTCCAGTGTTTAGCACAGTTACTCTCCTAGCTGTTGGGAAGGAAGAGGCTTGGGGTGGAAAATTTAATCAGGTGATCCATAAGCCAGTTGTTTCCCATTTGTGTTTGTTTCTTGCTGGAACAAGATCATCTGTACATCCACTTGGCAAACCTGTGTCAGAGTGAAGCTCTCTGTTGCACACAGACTTTCACCTGCTTTGCTCACCAGGCTCCCTCATAATAACCCCTCATGCTGAGGGGCACCTGGATATGGGGGACAATTCATCCAGAGGTGCTCTCCCTCTTTCCTTTAGGGCTAGTCTGTTGGCCCACACATCATATTAGAAGAGGCCGTACTGTTAGATATGAAGCATCATATTCAAGCATTAATGTATTTTGGAAGGCAAGGGTGTATGGTCTGTTGCTGTTTGTGGATGGGTCCCTTTTTGAATGACCTGAACCAAGACAGGATAGAGGCTCACCTGTGGATCCTAGAGACAACTCACACTTGAGAGAGCTTGGTTTCTTTCTTCCTGCTAAATTCTGTGAAATTCAAACTGGGCAAAAGTTAATACTGCACAGCTGAGGATTCTTTTATTATTTAACAAGCCTACCCAGAGTCATAATCCAAGTGAAGAGCAATTTGGGACTATGTGTTTAGTATCATGCTCCAGGATTGTGGCACTGTCTCTTAAGGCTAAGATGTGACGTTGGAGATCTGGTTCCTCGGTATCCTCTGAGGTAGGAGTTCATACTCAGGATGATCAGAGGAGGTGACGTGACAGCCTTACCTTGTGGCTGTTGGCCTCCTGCATGAGGGCAAGTAGGTGCAAAAATGCAGTCCATTTTAAACTAATCCAGTGCAGATGTGAGATGAGAGTAGCTGCACAGTAGTCCTTACTCCTTCACAGGAGTTCAGAAGCAGCCTTCTCTGTGGCCTGCTTGCCTGGGCCATTTCTGCTGTTTTTGTGTCAGCCTGTGACACCGAGACTATAAACGCCTTGTTTGGTCCAAGGATCAGCATGAAGGGCATCTCCTGTCTTCTGTGGCTCACCTGCTGCTGCTTCTGAAGCTTCCTGTTATGTGGGACTGGACTTCATTCTCTCCTGCCACAGCCCGTGGTTAATACCCCTGGTAACTTCAGTGCCACTGGGATCTTTTCTTTGGCTGGAGAATCACCATGGAGACCCCTGATGTGTCTGTGCACCCAGCACACCTCTTGGCCCTGGCATTAATCCTTTTGCAGTGTACCACAAAGTCAGCTTTAGCTTGGAGGAGCGATCAAATAAATATGAAAACTGCTCCCAGAGGAGGTAAATATTCGCTAGGCAAGCAGAAAGAAAAGCAATAATATACCATGTAAGCTCCTGCCTTTTATTAGCTCAGCTCCCTTTTTTTCCCTTGTAAAGTATTGTTGCACTGTTATATTAATCTTTACTCCGAAGCAAATTAAAGCAGGGACAGTTGTCAGAGTATTATTAAGAACATCTGTTTAATTAGGGCTGCCTTTGCGTCCATTTGAGAGAGAAATGTAACACCCCTGTTCATCCACTCCTGCTGTCTCACTCCCCCTTCCTGCCCTTCCCCAGCTCTGCTGTGTGCCAGAGGAAGAACGTGTAGTGAATACAGGAGCACCCGGGGCCTTTATTACCTTCCACTTCCACTGCTCCTAAGAGGTGTCAGTTCTTCCTATTAATGCTGCCGAGGGAGGTGGGGCAGGCAGGGAGGCAGAGGTGTCACAGGGGTTTTTAGTTATTTCTGTCTGGAGAGCATCTATCCCTACTTTCTTCCCCTCAGAAAATAATTCGGAATTCTGTAAAGCCATCATGAACAACTATTAATTATCATTAGCAATTTGCCATTCCAGGCCAGCCTTTCATCTGGAAATCTCAGAGCAGTTTTACAAATGCAAATTAATTGAGACTACTTCATGAAGGAGTCTGTTAAACTCATTTTACAGGGGTAAATGGAGGCTAAGAGATATGAAACTACTTGCTTGAGTCAAAGGTGGTGCTGCCAGTGTAACCCAGGCTTCCCAGCTAGAAATCCTGTGTTGCAGCCACTCCACGAGTGAGGTTCTCAGGCTCTCCCACCTTCCTCGCACCACTCCAGCTGGACAGTGCCATCCCTGCTGGCACTTACACAAGGCAACACCAGGAGGTGATAAAAACGGTGATAAAGCTTTGGCCCTGTCCAATTCTTTGTCTTTACAAGACAGGTCACAGAATAGAGGTTCACTAATAATGATAAAATACAGTGTTCTTCCTTAAACACTTGCCTCTGGTCGTTGTCAGGGCTGTGATCCAGCGAGACTTTTGCTCTGACCCAGCTCTTACAATCTTAGGCCTGTCTGTCTCCCTTTCTCCACGTACCTCAGCGCTTCTGTGTCTTTCCAGGTTGCGATATCTGATGGTCTGGGCACCATTTCTCCTGTATTTATGTAGCCATTTACCCAGGCAGCCAGCAGTGAATTAATCATTATGTCTACAGTCTCAGCTGGGAGAGGTATCGACTCATAGATTCAAGTCCAGGAGGCCAAGAGCTTGTTTGTTACCTGATAAGACTAAACTTCATTTGGCACTGCCCAAGATGTCATGGGTGGTTTAATGAACTAGCTGCATGAGCTATGAAGGTCGGAGCTTGTGTATCTGTATTGGTTTGTGTATCTGACTGGTCCTGCTCCGTGAGCAGCCGTTGGCCTTGCTGCAGATCTTCCAGAGAGAGAAGTTCTGAATTCACAGGGATTGGGAGAGACACAACTAACTTCTCCCCCTGCAACCCTTTCTGTTCTTCGTGCCCTGTCTATCCCATCATAGGCTTTTGAAAATGAGAAATTTCCACAGAGTCAAACCTTTCTCTCCATTTAGCATGGACCATTTTCCCTAAGAGTGTGTTCCCCAAAATCTCTGCGTGTTCAGTCACAGAAATCATCCACAGAGTCAGGCTATCTGGGGAGTTCATCGGGTCTAGAGCTGTGTCAGGTCGCTCGGAAGTTCAGAGCAGTCCATACTTGAGTGTGTGTCTAAATTCCAGTGAGCAGTCAGAGTTACTGTGGCAAGAGTGGTTTTACATGCTAGAAATAGTAAAACCCCCATAAATCCTAGCTCAGTTTACACGTGCTTAGAAATATCTGGGGTTCTGGGATAGTCTAAAAAATCAGGACTCTGAATATTTGAGGCTTTCCCATCATTATAAGTATTAACCGTATAATTAGGTATTATCTGAGAATTATCCATAAATACTCACCACAACATGATATTTGCTAAGTAATAATTAGGCTATGAAAGGAACTCAAATAATACCTTTGTCTAGAAAATTAAAGGCCCTGCACTGCATTTATACAGCACCGTGCTGAGGGGGTAATAGGGTTTAAAATTGCAGTCAATTACAGTTAGACCAAATCTCAGCCCCCTTAAGTGTGAAGAAGCTACAGGGCAGAAGAGATTTGGGCCTAGAAAGACATTTTAGAGAAAGCTGTGTCAATTACAGTTCTTTGCAGCATGTTTGAAATCCAGCCAGTGAAAGATGCAGGCATCACAGTGTGCTTTAGCACCCAGCTCTGGAGGAGCTGTCTGGCTGTGTTCACACGTCTGGTAACAGGTTAGATCCTGTGCAGGAGCTTGTCCTGCTGTACCCAGCTCCCTGGGCACTGACAGCCAAAACATCCCTCCTTGGTGAGCTGACCATGCTAGGAAAGGAAAGACAGGACAAGGCACTAGCTGTGTTCACAGGGAGAGCGCCTGTGGGCTACACCTCCTTCAACATTTTCATTTTAATTGCAGTCCCCATTTGCCAAACTCAAGTTCTGAGAAGTACAGGATTTGTCTTCTTTAAACTTTCACTATCTGAAATTGGATGAAATGAGAGCTGCTGAGGATGGGAATGGTTTCAAGGGTACAGAGCTACATTTTGCTTTGGTTTGCAATGTTTCAAAAACTCTTCTGATGAGCACAGCAGAATCTTATGTATTTATTTATCATCATTAGAGATTTTGAGTTGAACCTAAGGTAGGCAAACGTGCAAATTTCTTTGAATTTCATATTTCCCTTAGATTCATTTCAGCATCTCAAGGCACAAGCACGTTTATGTCAAGCCTTTGCTGCACAGGACTAAGTGCACAGTGTCTCAAAGCAGACTACAAAAGTAAAGGAGAATTTCTGTGTTAGATGGTTTGTATTTCAGCTTTGTCCTCCCTCTCCCTCTGAACACAGTGTAAGCCAGGGATAGTAACCTTCCACATGAACTCCTGTCTTGGTTTTATAAACACACATCCACTCGTGTTTCTGTCAATATATATATATAGATAGTGCCTTGTGAACATGGGGAGGAGAGAGCAGTTCTGCATGCATAGCAGGGCTGCAAATAAGGCCCCACAAAGAGCTTTGAAGGTGGAACAGAACCCTGAGTAGCTGCTCAGTTGTGGGACACTGTCAGCTGGGTGAGGATAAAATCAGCTTTGGATGAGGATGCGGTCACAGAGATAAGATATGGCTGGAGACTCTAATGCCAAGCTGGTGGTGATGCATCTTCAGGGAGAGCTGAACTAAACACGGCTGGGTAGGCTTTGCTCTGAAATTGTCTGTTGTTTGCATGCAGGAGCTTGTACCTTGACTGTTAGAGGTGGTGGTTCAGGCTGGGGGCTCTTACCCTCTTGCGGTCTGATAGGTTCTTTTGATTTTAGCACTGGTGATCTCCATGTAGTAGAAAAAGCCCATTTCTAGTACCCTGTCTGAAACCCAGTGTTGCCTGAAAGTCCATTGTATTCTGGCTGGCAGTTTATGGGTTTTTCAAGAATAAAAGCAGCATTTGAATTTTGGAAACAAAACGGAACCAGTGCGTACCGCTTATGCGAGGCGCCCTTATTCCTCTCCTTTTCTATGGATGAGACCCAGCTCACATCTCACTGCTTCTTTGATGGCTCCTTGAGCTCTCTCCTTCCCCATGAGAGAGAGAAAGGACGTTTTCCAGCAAAGAGATGTCTGCACCGAATGGAAATTTAAATACTTTCATAAATAGATCAGAGCTGCTGAAAGGCGCTAGTGCGGCAGTCCTAGCGGTCAGAATCCTCTGCAGGAGGGGAACAAAATGAGCAAATTATTACTCCACACCTTCTACCATCACAGTGCCTCAAACCTGTGGGCTCTGCAGCTGAGGAATGGTTCCCACTTCTGGTCAGCAGAAACAAGTGGAGTGGAGTTGGTGCCACCTGAAGTGGGGACTTCTTGATACAGGGACCTGTCTGTTCATGCTGAACTCAGGTTGTGCTGTTAGCCAACGGCCACCAGGCAGTGCCAGTCTGGATTTGTACAGGATGGGGACCTGGTTGTCTCTGGCTCGAAGCAGATGACTGTTGGGACTCTGGCACCTGAATTTAATTGTAATGACTTTTACACTCACCCTCTGGCAAAGACCGTTGGCTTCTGGAGATCCGAGTCCTGCCCTGGTCATTTAGTATGAGAGAGAGGCTGTGAAATTTGCATGCCATTAGGAAATAACAGAGCAGAGGAGAGAAGGCAATTTGACTAAAAGAAAAAAGTGCTTGAGGGCATGGATGGCACTTGAATCTGTGCAGAAAGTGCAATGTAAACATTGGCAGCTGTGCAGGAGGCTGAATCAGTTAAAATCTGAGATTTCAAACAGGTTTAAAAAATATTTTTATTAATGTTCCCCTTTTGGCCTTTTTATTGTAGGTTTTAAATTCTAATGTGCAGAGAGGACGAAGTAGGTGACTTAAACCTGCCACTGCCTGGTGAACTCTGGCTTTTTATATAGGCAATCCTCTGCCCAGAAGCCTTGGAAAAGAAAACGTGCTTCTGTGCTCTGATCCATGAAGGATCAGAGCAATGTTATTTCGCTTCACAGAAGTAAATATATGCGTTTTGAGGACAGGACACTTAAGGATGATGCCATGCTGCTAACATGAAAACTGGCTTACACTCTTGTACATTTTGCTGAGGCTGTTTAGAAAACCCAGCCCATGTGCAGTGTACACAGCTATACCAGCCTGGACCGTTCAGGTCTGAATCCTGCTGGAGTTTTGGGCATGAAGTTCGGGCTAAGTTAAAACATAGAGTTGTTAGTTGTTCTCAGATGTCTGATGCGAATGGCCTCGTGCTGGTAAGCTGATGGGCACATTTGTTGTGCAGAGCTCTGTAGGTTTGAATGGTGCAGCCCTGCTCCAGCTATTTGTAACCCATATCTCTACCAAAGATTATTTCTGCCTGTCTGTGGGAGGAATGTTTCACATGAGTGCTCTGTAAGCTGCTTCCATCAGACTCAGCCAGGTTAGTGCAAACATATCATTTATGCCATTTGAGCTGAGCTGACCCATATTGACTGAAGTGGATCAAGGCATGCTCTCAAGAAGCAATCTGTCCAATGAACTGCAGGGACAGTAACTTCTGACAGAAGGGTGATAGCAGTGTTGTGAGGTAGGGAGGCAATGTCTTAAACTCCTCCAGCTGGTCTGTAGAAGGGCCATCTTTTGGAAAAGGCCTTCTGACACGGATGCCAGCCTGCCAGCTGAGGTTCCTCTGCAGGTGCAGGGCCCTCCCAGTGTGGTATCAGTATAAAGCTCATGGCACGTTTTGCAGATTTTATTTGGTCAATTATTGCCATCTCAGCCAGGCTTCCCCAGTGAATTCAGGTAGGTTGATGAGGGTTTTTCACTTGCCACTGCAGAAATTTCCATATTCCAGCCATCTGGCTTTTGGGGAAGAAATCCCACAGCATTACTGTGACACAGCCCTAGTTGAATATCCTCAGGAACCAGCATTTTTCCTCTGTGGTGTCTCTCAGTCCCAGTGCTGGGACGTGGGATGCTGTGTTCTGCCTGAGGACCTCCAGGTCTCAGGCTGTAGAACCAAGCAGCTCTGGATCTCTTATTGCAGAGATCCCGCGTGGCAATAGTGAGCAATCAGCACCATCTGCCACTGTGCACAGCCTTGTAGGCTCTTCTGTAGCTGGAGGAGGTTTCTCTCCCTGCCACCTGTATGCCATTTAAATTATGTATGTGTGCCCTCCCTGGTATCTTTGTTTCCAGATGAAAGGCAGAGATGAAACAGTGAGATGCTGCTGGTCTGCCTACCTTTACAGCACTCTAAATCTGCCAGGTAACATTTGGAGTGGTTCCAGCTTGGTTCTTGCATGGTTCCCACCAGGGCAAAAGTAGAAGTAGCCTCCCCAGAGGCCAGACTGCCATTTCACCACATGGGCTGTTGAATGAAGCGTGATAGTTGCCCTGCACTGCACCAGCCTGGGTCAAGTTCTGTTACCATTTTCCATTTCTTTAAATCTTTTTCCCTACCTTATCTCAGTTTTCTTTTTTAAACTTTAAAAAATGAGGCCGTGGTACTGAGCTTTGGAGTCAGAGTCCCTGGTGGATTATTAACAGCAGTAATGAAGAGCACAACTGTACGAGGATGAGGAGTTTGTTAAACTCATTAATTTTATTCATAATAGGGAATTAATGTGCAGAAAGGCAACACCAGCCTGGCAGTAATTGCTTTTTAGTTCTAACAGGCTAAGTCAAAAAGTTAAAAGTCATTAACAGCTGTTCCTCCCTTCCTGTTCTCCTTCACTCCCCCCTTCCTTCTCTTACTCTTCCTGCCTCTTATTTTGTTTCACAGGAATTGTGTGGTGTGTTTTTTCTTTTTTTCTTCTGCCTCTTCATTACAAGTCATTATATTCCATCATTACAAGACTTTGGTCATATTTCATTGCTTTCCCATTACGTTTACATAATTCTTTCTCCCAGTACTGCCATACAGAGCAGAGCCAGGCAGAGAATTCAAGCAGCTCAGGTCTGTTTTGATGCTTTAGCTCTCGGGGTTAATGAGCAGTCGGTTCTCTGGCTGCTTTTGGCCTTCCAGCAAGCAGATGTGATTTGTTTTCCCTCTTTGCTCTCACTGAATACACCACCTCCTTCAGGCGATGGGATGTCCTGTGATTCAAGGTTAATGCCTTGTGAAAATGTAAATACCGTTTCATGCTGTCTTTAAAGTTAAAACAGTTCTCTCTCCTGTAGACTTCAGAATGTGGGAGGAGGGAAGATTACTGAATAAAAGAATTGAGGAGGAGCAATGACCAGCCTAAAGTTTGCTTAATGATGTCTGACATTGGGCTATTCTGTGCTCTGGGAACGAGCATCCTTCAGTATTTACACTGCAAGGAGAAGACCTGCTATGTGAAAGCTTGCTGCTGTTGCAATGCTGTAGCCCTGGACTAAACCCTTGGACTTTCTTTTAGTTTGGTAACGTTTACTGACATCACTTAATGATAATGCTTAGTCCTGGACTAACTAAGCCCGGGAGTTCGTGGTCCTTATGGTCTGACTCAGCTCAGTGTTCCATGGAAGATGATGTGTAAGGTTGGTTGTCCATATTCACATGTACCCACGTGTGTGCAGTCAGCTTCGGCTTTGCTTTATGGTCTGACTCAGCTCAGTGTTCCATGGAAGATGATGTGTAAGGTTGGTTGTCCATATTCACACGTACATATACCCACGTGTGTGCAGTCAGCTTTGGCTTTGCTTGAAGACAGAATGGGACTGGTGTGAGTAGATCAGTACATTTTAATTCATACTTCAAGAAAGGAAGGAAGGAGTAAAAAGTTCAGGCTTCATTGTTGCAATAAATTTTGCTAGTTGCCTAAACATAATCAGATTCTGAAAAACTGAGTGCAGAAGTTCCCCGAGTCTTACAGAACTGGAAACTTTAGAGGCAGCTTTCTAGTGCTTTTCTTCTGGGGTGCTGAAGTGTTTCAGAGCAAGTCTTGAGAACTGCTCTCAGTCAAACTTGCTCTCTGTTATGGAGTTTCAATTTGGGCTTCTTTTTACATGCCTAGACCAAAACATTAAGTCTGAAAAAGTTCTGTGACCCAGTTCCAGATGCAGACCTTGTGACTCATCTCAACTGCACCAAAAAATAAGGAAAATCACTCAACAGCCTTTTTTTTCTTTCCCTCTCCTTCTTTGTTATGTCTTCAGTGTGTGTGGCTTAATTTTAGTTCTGATAAAAGGAAATGACATTTTAATTTCTGTAGTATGATTTATTGTCATTTGGGTTTAATTTATGAAAAAATAATTGAAAAGAAAGAGAGATTTAACCCTGACCAGCATTCTTGGTAGCTATGAGCCATAGCTATGAGACTGTAGCTATTTCAGGACACACTTGATTCACCCAAGCAGGACAGGGATATATCATTTTCTTATAATAGTTCTGTGCAAAGGCCTAATTATTTGCTTGCTAGCTGAAAGAAGACTTGAAAAGAAAAATAATCTGATGATGATCATAGTCCACATTTTTTCTCTACTCATTTTCTTCAACCAAAATGAAACATCAAGGAAGTATACCTGTTGTTTATTCTGTTTCTCTGCTCCATCACAGGCCTTCTCTGTTCCTTTGTGGTATGACTCCTCTGTGTGACAGACACTCCATTTGATATTCAAGAGTGAGGAAATAGCTCTGTTTCCATCCAGCAAGGTCTACCAGTCGTGGCACGTCTAAAGATGTCCTCGCCTGCCCCTTGAAGGCTGCACTTTTCCACACCCTGACACATCCCCAAGGTTGTGGAGCACCAGGGCAGAGAAGCAGAGAGCATTGCTACCAGCAGCCATGTCCCTCCAGGCATTCAGGAAGGATCACGTTGCCTTTCCTTCCTTGGGAAATGGTGAATTCTGTTCGTATCACCAAAGATGTCTGTGTTGTAATTTGCATCTGATTTACAGAACTCACTTTTCTGTCCTTCCTCCTTTTGTGCCCTGGTCCTGCCAGCACCATCTGACAAGCCAGGAAGACTTCCATTTCTGGCTGGCTGCAACGATCACAGTCCTGTCCAGGCCGTAAGCAGACGGTGGCTGCCTCGTTGTCAGGAGTCGTCTGTGCCTCTGCCACGAGCAACCTGGCAAGCCAGGAAACACGGCTACCAGGCTGTCTTTGTAACTCCTGCCATGCTTCTGCTCTGTGAACTGCAGAGGGATTTCATCTTCCTGCAGGGCTTTGCCTTTCAGAGCCTGACTGGGACTTGGCAGCACCCAGCAGTGCCCTGCAGGCCCACAGGATCACACCGACACATGTACAGGGACCCCTCTTGTTCTGTGAAGATGCACCTGGTGCTTCATCGGTGGCCAGTTGTGCTCTGATGCATGGGCAAGACCCCGAGAGCTTCCTGGGGATTCAGCTTATAGCAAATGGGGCAGAGCTGTCCCCCCCAGCCTTCCTTTCCTCTCGTGCTTTTCTGTCTTTCATAGCAGCTGAGGCCGAGCTCAGTATTTACATTAACTCCTTTTAAAATCCTCTTGGTCTCTGTTCTGTCTGGTGGTGAATTCCACAGCTTAGTTATGCGTCTGAAAAAAAGTAATAATTTACCTGTCATCAGAAATGTGGTGCCCATCCCTCACTGCTCTCCCCAGGACTTCTCTCTTGTGTCTTCACCAGTTTGTATGTCTTCATCCCGAGGTGCTGTGGCAAGGAGGACGTGTGGGGAGGCTCTGCTCTGGTGCCTGCACGGGCTGCAGTGAACCGTGGGTGTGGGCAGGGCTGCAGCTCCCCTTTTCCCTCCCAGCAGATTCTCTCTGCATTTGGGCTCTGGGAATTCACACAGCGTTCTCCACAGATGAAAAACGTGATGAAAAAAGAGCTTGGCTCCTCTTTTACCTGCAGAGGGAGCTCTGGGAGGGCCAGGGAGATGCTTGCTCTGCCTTTTCTGTACATTCTGCAGATTTATCACTTTTTGGACCCTGGACTGTTACTCAGAGGCCTTTCACCAGGACTAAACTCATCTGAAGAAAAAAATCCCACTACACTGGTTCCCAGGCAAGCTCCCCTGCTTTTCTGTGCTTTAAATATCTTCGAGTAAACTGCTATCAGCAGCATCCTCTCCTTCCCTTCCTCCACGGGGTCTGTCCTGTGAGCACGGTGCAGGTGAAGAGCAGTGAGCAGATGTTTGCATTTCACACTGAACCTCTTCTTCCCTACCCATCTGCCAGTCCCAGAAGAAGATCTTTCACCAATAAGTGCAGTGGGAATTCTTAATGAACAGCCTCTGCTAAGGCAGGAAAAAATGTCCTGTGAGCACCAGGGGCAGCAAATGGACGTGTGCTGGTGTTGAGGGCAGGATGCAAGGGAACTGCAGGGATTTCTTGCTTGGGCAAGGCAACTCTGAGTTCCTCCAGCCTTGTCTTTATCAAGGGAGTAGATCAAAGGCCACTGATGAGAGCTTTGCCAATCCTGTGAAACTTAACGTGGCTGTCAGTCTGTGGCCTCCTGTCTTGAAGCACGGATGGGGTGAATCACAGTCCTGGTGCTTAATTGTCTGCTGTCTTCTTGTATCTAAGAGGCCAAGAGGAAGAAGCTTTTGCCTTCCTTGCTGAAATTCTCCTGCCCTCATGTATCAGGAATTACAATCATGATCCTAATGTGCTAACATGACGCCTCGTGCATTTAAATGCTGGTATTTATTTGTGCAGAGAAGGAAGGAAGGAAGTGAAATCCTAACGTATATAAGCAGGCTTCTAAAGTGCAGTTCTAGCAATACAACAGAATATTCTAGCAATAGATAAAATCACTCTGCTTTGCATATATTAGGGATGTGGTGATAAACCAGGAATTTAGATAGCTTGAAATTCTCAATGGATTATGCTAGGAAATGCAGCTGCTGAAATGGGATGTGAAAATGGACTGTCTTTTTCCACCTAGCACGTGGCATGGTCCTGGGATGATCTAAAGCCACGGGCATGATTTCTTGTCAGTCTGGGCATGTGTTTCCTACAGAAAGATCTTCCTCCTTTGGAAACATTTTCTCTGATTGTGATTCCTCTCAGCAGCTTCTCTCTGACCTTTGAGTTTAGAAAGCCCTTAAGTACCAGAAAGAAGGGGAGGAAAATATTTGTGGAGATAAATTTCCACCCTTCCTCTCAGGGTGACCTTGCAAGCCAGTATTGGTCCTATTTTTGTGATGTTGTCTCTAATGGATCAAAAATGAACCTTGTTTCCAATAGCTTTGGCTCACTGAGCAGGTACCTGTGCAGTAGCCGGCATTTTGTCTCCAGAACGTAATAAAGTGATATAAAATTTTATAGATGTTACACATTTTATGTGCTTTATTTTATACATTTCAAAGGGATAAAAACAACAGGCTCTAAGTATGGTGCATTTGCAAAACTGCACCAAATTGACAGCAGGCTCCTAAATGGGAGTACATGTGGACTGACTGGGTGGCGTTTGGAGAGCCTGGCTGCGGGGCTGGCTGGTGCTGCAGGGACACTGTCTGTCTGAGCAGCTCCCAGTTAGGCAGCTGGGGCAGCCCGAGGGGGGCACTTGCACTGGGGAGACCCCGTGGTCAGCAGCCAAGTCCGTGTGGAAGGCCACCCAAACCAGCACCATGGTTTTCCACTAGCAGATGCTGTGCTTGCTGGAAGTGTCCTGTGGGGGAGTTCCAGAAGCAGCCTGGCTGCAGGCAACATGGAATCCAGCAGACTCTCTGATGGGATGTGGGCCACCCCAGTGCCTTGGCTGTGGTCTGGCTGGTCCTTCCACTCTGAAATCAATCCTGCAGCTCCAGACAGATGTGGTGTGTTGTACAGTCTCTGCCCAACTGCGTGGTTGTCTGGCAGTGTGCTGCTGTAAGGGATGCTGCTTGCCATGCCAGTACTGGCTGTATTTCAGTGACAGATGACATTTTCCTACTGTATGCATAGTTTATAACCAGCTTTTATTAAAGCTTTCTCCTTGAGCAGAAGGACATCTATTAGGAGGAGAGATTGGCAATGCAATCGGGGGGCTTTGATGTCGTCCTGTTGATTGACTAAAAAGGTGCCACGTCCTGCTTCACAGAGCACAGCAGGAGTCAAAGGACAGAAAATATCTCTTTGCTGTGCATCTTTGGGCCTCTCTCAAATACTCTCCCTTCCCTGTCATTCAGAGCTGCACTGCTGGTGCTAATTCTGCCTCTGTCTAACTTGTGTCTTGGCTTCCTTAGCCTTCTAGCCACAGAAACTAGCCAGCTGCATGTCTTCTGTTGGGAGTACCTTGCATGTGTGTTTATTTTTGGCAGTAATTTTTCTATTTGATTGATGAGATGCAGGTTTTGGTTCTCTGATTCCATTCCTATCATGCATAGGAAGGGTGGTGTAGCACAGGGACCTGGGCAGTGCAGGAGCTCTGAAGGAGCGTGGATGTGAACATCCATTATTTTGGGGTGCATGTGTGCACATGTCTGTAGGTGCCTCTCGGTTTGTGCCAGGTGCAGTATGTGACAATACAAAGATTTTATATGTGCTTGATGCCTTTCTGTGCCATGTCAATGTGGTTTATACTCCATGTGAATTCCTGTTTCAAACAGCCTTCCTTTCCTTCAATCAGCTTATTGTTTTGAGCTCTGCCTCTCAGTGAACTCTGAAGGATAGGTAAATAGGGAGCTAGGGAATGGAGTGAGGCAGCCAGGAGATTATTAATATTGAAAATATCAGCAAGCATCAGCCCTTTGATCACGAGGCATGTTTACAAAAGGACCTTTCCACTGCATGAGGACGCTTGCACACTCCACCAAGCTCGTTGGCATTCACTGCATGCCGTAGCATCTGGTTCTGTCTCTTGCTCTGTGGCTGTCCAGGGAGAGATTGTAAAATGAGTCGACAGGTAGATAAATAAAGAGAGAAAACTGGGCTGTCGTCAGAGACAAATGCAGGTTTATGTAGATGCAGCTTGACAGGAGGCGGGGAGGGAGAGGTCACATCTGCAGGCAGCGTGTGGAGGCGTTGGGATTGCACTGGAGCCTGTGGGCCAGAGGGCCTTGGAAGCTGGCTGAGAAGATCCACTCTTGGATCTACTGGATCCACTGGATGAGCACTGTCAGTTACCTGGACCTGGTGGCCACTTCCAGGCTTTATGCCATACCTGATGCCAGCTGGGCCACATCACTGCTGCAAAGGGTTTATGCTCCACTAGGTCATGATCTGATTGTGTTGATGCTGATCATGACCTCTGGGCCCTTCCAAAACAGAAATAATAAACAGCACCAGTCTGCTCTGTGCTGCATCCTCATCTGGGTAGTGACCTCAACCTTCTTCTGAACCATCTCCTTGGGAGAGACTTTGAAGCACTGCAAGTGAAGAGCAGAGAAAGAACTGTATGATCACATAGTCCTGTCACCCCCAGTCTGGTCTGCAGATACTAATACTATTTCCAATTAGGCAGATACTAATACTATTTGTCATGGGTTGTTTTTTTCCCAGTGGGAAACTGGTGTATGACTGCCTTTTTTTTTTTTTTTTTTCCCTTTTGCCTTTTTAAACCAGGAATCAGGAATATCCAGCAAGCTGGTGGATACACTTCAGCATTTCAAAGCCTTACCCCAGCTCTGTTGTGTCTGGTGTGAAGCCCCTGTAGCAGGAGATGGCACAGTGGAATCTCTGTTCCCTGGCTAAGACTGCCGGATGCTAATCACAGTGTAAATACTAATAATTAATAATAATGTCTGAGTAGCTATCTGGAGCTCTCCCTTGCTCGCTGCCATCCACGTTGGCAGGCAGTGGCAGGAGATGGCTCAGCATTTCACCAACACCATTTGCAGGCTTTTGTTCAGGCTCTGGACAGATGTTCAGGTCAGCCACGTATGTGCCCCGTTTTCACTCGCTGTTGGCTAATCCACAGAGAGAGCCTGGCCTCGTGGGGGAAGGGGCTTCCTTCTGCTTCTTCTCAGCACATTTAGAAAGGCAGTTATGGGTAAGTGTGAGAAAGGGCCTTAGATGACAAGTGTTGCATGAAACCTTTGCCAAAAGAAAATCTCAGCCCCTTGCCAGCGTGCTCCTTGGTGTGTCTGCCATGCAGGGCTCTAAACTGCACACTCCCAGCATCACTGCAGGTTAGAACAAGTATGAAAATAGTCAATTCCTAATCCTATGAGGGCAAGATATCCCTAAGAGGAAAAACACCTTAGATTTCACTGAAGTGATCACATTAAAATGATGGGAGGAGGGACAATTCACCTGCCTCAGAGGCTGCTAATTTCCAGACCTCTCCTGTGCCGTGCAGAAGAAAGGTTCTGTATTTTTACTTCTGAAGCTCCTTATCCCTCTTTCTTATTGACATGAGGTGGGTTTTAGAGACCCCCAACTTTCCTTGTCTTTTCCTCTCACACAGAGGCAGAATTTTATAGGTGTAGGTTCTGTATCTTTGTCACATGCAAATACCCAAATAAACAAATGGACGCAGGAGCCTTTTTATAGGTTTAGTTTGTGTGTATGTCTGCCTTAGAGTTGAGCAGGTTCTTTAGTTTCTGGTATCATACAGAAGTGGGGCTTGCTCCTTTTGAAAGGTAAGAAGTGTGGGGAGGGAGTTGCCTAACTTCACATTACTAGAAATCAAATGAAAACTAGAAGTCTTTTATACTGCAGGACTGTTTGCTGTGGCAAACAGTGTAGCTCAAGACGATGGGAATGCTTTAGTTTAGCTGAAATAACTGGACTTAGTAGAGGTATATGTCATGTGCATCATGGTAAGTGTAACATTTGTGATAGATGAGATCATCCTAGATATCAGCTGGCTCCCTCTTTCCTTCAGAGAAAGGGTGTTTTTTCTTTTGTTGCTGTTTGTTTGGAAGAAAAAACGCCAAAGGAACAGAAGAATGTATGGTTATAGTATTTGTTTCTCTGCTTTCCCAAACTAGAAAATGGTACTGGAATACAAATATGTTTGAAAAACAAAGGAAAGCTCATCTTTGAGTAGCAGATAATATTTTGGTTTGCAGCAGCTTTGTTCTTTTCGGGGTTTTCAGCTTCCATTAGACCAAAATAAGCAAAGCAGTAAGCAAACAAGTGAAAAAAGTGTTGAAAGGGAATTTGGAGGGGGAGTATTTTAAACCTTTAGTGGGAGATGCTTACATTGTGAGGGGAGATACCTGCTGCTGAGTGGATGGACATGAATTAGCTGCAAATTGCCTCGAGGATGTCTGTTATTCTACCAGCATTTTTAGCATCTTTGCCTGACAGAACAGGGAGCTGAATAAGTGGTAATATTCTGACGTCATTTTAAATGTTCTTAGGGCTATCTCTAGTCACACTGTTTATACAGTTTAAGGTCTGAAATGTTACAGTTACTGTTATCCCAAGATAAGGCACAATGAAATGGTGTCTGCAGCCGGTGAGGGTTATTTCTGTGTATCAAATTATTTCATGCTACAAGGTTTTCAAATGGACTCTAATTAAATTAAACAGCTTTTTTTTTTTTTTCCTTTTATCACCAGAGGCAGATCGAGATTGTGTTGCAATTATGGGGGAAGATCTATATTTATAGCATGGAAGGAATTTGTACAGAAGCCACAGTTGTATCTCTGCCTGGTGTGACATTCTCATCCTGCACTGATGTTGTATAACCCTCTGGTAAGTAAAATGGGCACAAAGTATTTACCAGCATTGTGAAGACAAAGCTAGAGGTCTGTTTTCTCTTGCACTTAAAATATGATGGCAGGAGCTTGGTTTCCAATACTTTCATGGTTAGAAGTGGAAAGCTGAATTCACACTTAGTGACAGGGATGCAAGAGCTAGGGCTGCAAGAGAGATGGCAGGTATCCTTGGTGGCAGCAGCAGAAGAAATACAGCACTGGTAATGTTTGCTGTGGAATTCCAATTACACTTTGACTTTCATTTGCTATCCTATATGGTTGTATCTGAGCATCTTATAGTCTTTCATGTATCTGTCCTCAGAACATCCCTATGAAAAATTGCTGACCTATTTTCTCAGGAGTCATAATAGAGATGGGCAAAAGAAAAAGTTCATAACTTTCCCAATATCAGCTGCTCATCAATTCACTGTTGACAGGGGTGACACTGGAAAATTGGTTTCCCCCAGCACGAAACCAATGTGATTGGAGGTATTTGGTATTGTTGAAAGATGCTCTTTCTGTAACAGGCCTTGGCCAGGGAGTTATAAAATCTGAGTTTGGTTTGTAAGATCTGTTGTAACATCTGAGTTCACTTTTGGATCTGAGAGACTTTCTTAGTGGACGTTCTTGGACAAAACAAGTCTTCCTCTGCCTTGTTTTTCCCATGTGTGAAATGCATGGCTCTATCTGATTAAGCACTCTCATTAGTGGTCCAGATGTACTGGGATATTCAGGGATGGAAACTGTGAATTCCAGCAGTGCTTTGCAAACAGCTTTCAGACATACAAATGCTGACCTGGGAAGCTTGCCTATTACTGGGCTTTGTCACTTCTCACTGAGCTTTCTCATTACCATAATCAATACAATTTACACCCCAAATAATCAATGAATAACTGTCAGGAGCATTGAGAGCTGTGTATCTAATCTGCTGCTCTAATTCTGTTCACTTTTTTCTCTACTGCTTGCACTACAGCTTACATTGTTATAAAAAGATGTCTAGGAGTTGAGCATAATGAAATGGGGGAAAAAAGAGTCAGAGTTTAAGGTGCTGTCTCATTTAAGATTTCTGGGATAGCTCAGCTTATACAGACTCTTGGCTTCTGTGGCCCATGTTGTTATTACAAAAGTATTTCATAGTAACTTTTCTGATATGTAAAAAATAAGTATAAATGCAGAACCCAGATTCTTCTGGACTTTCTGGTGGTAACAATTCCGATTAAGGAGAAACGAGACTTAGCCACTGAAGCTGTTGCAGCAAACAAATTATAATATTAAAACATGCCCTTTTCTCTGGATTAGTTTTCCTTTAACAAGCTGTGTTTTTTAGCCTTCTGCCAAACAGAATTGCTCAGTGGGCAGCTGGCTGGTCAGCTCTCAGCTCGTCTGTTAGCAGCAGGAGAGGAGCGTGCACCAAAGCTCTCATCGCTGCCTAAGCAATGTACGTGATCTGTGCACACAGAGAAGATCTGATGTATCCCAGCAGTGCCAGGTGCCCGGTGTGTGTGTGGAGCAGCTAACTATCCATGTGCAATCCAAACGCCTTCATCCCACTCCCTGTTTGGATTCAAGGAGCACTTTGCAAAAAAAGACTGCTGGAGGTGGCTGCTGCTACTTGCTCCTCTAAACAAACACACGCTCGTTATGCGGCAGGAGGGAGGATTGTGGTTCACCATGACAGTTCATTTACTCTGACACCTGAGGGACCGTTTAGAAGAAGGCACCTGAGAAGCAGGCTCTTTGCCCAGAAAATTGTCTCTTGGTGATGTATGGCCTGTGTTCACGGGGGAGCGGCGCTGCCTCGGGAACGGAGAGCTCTGAAGAAGAAAATGAGCGTAGTTTAAAATCGTTTTAGGGCTGGCCCACAAAAGACATAGGGATCACTCACCTGATCTTTACCAAATGGATCTTGGGAGCCCTTGTCCTTCTAAGTGATTTGCCCAAACTCTCATAACGACTTAAATTTAACTCTGGAAGTAAGTGCTGTTTGTCCGTGGCAGCTGCTGTAACTGAGGCAGAGCCATGCGTGTGGTTTGCTAAAACCAAGGATGCTAACTAAGCAGGAGCCCTGGCACTGTGCTCCTGGGGCAGCCTCCCCTTTGTGTTCTGTTCAGCATGAATGATACGTGGGCAGAGTTGTAAGACACTGGCTGGGCAAGAAGGTGCAGGCAATGGCTCCCCTTTTAATGTCTGGAGATGAGGATACTTCCAAATGGCTCTATGAGCTCTCCAAGTAGATTTCCAGGCATGTTCAACTGATTATTTGCATCCAGAGAGGTCTGGGACATCTTTCAAACGCTGCCTAGATAAGCAGTAAATTAAAAACCAGTTAAGAGTGAGAAGACAGAGGAAAATGCTGCCAGATGTGGAAAGTAGTGGTCTAGGTCTGTTTAAACTTGCTACTCTGCCTGTCACACTTCATCTGACTACTGGCTGTAAAACAGTGTGCTTGTGCTCAGGGGCCTCAAGGTAGCAGCACTGTTGCATGTCTGAGGGAAGCGGACACCTGAGCACTTGCAAAGTACTTCTCAAAGAACTCCTCTCCTGCCTCATACCATTCATCATAGAGCCAGTTCTGTCCTCCCTTCTGACGTTACTTTCCTTGCTGTGCATCCACAGGAGCTTTCCTGCTTTAGCATTTCCTAACCTAGCCAAGTCATTAATATTATGATCCAATCTCATTATCATGAGTGTTATTCACTGTGTTCATTTTTCTCACAGTTGTGCCTAGAAGCCATTCCCAGATTCCTGGGTTTGTTCTGCATACCCAGTAAATAACAGCACCCTTCCAAAACCTAGATGTGCCAGGTAACCCAGATGAAGTAGGTCACCACTGCAGCATTTTGCATCTCTCTTGTAGCCTGGTCTGTGTGACTGACTTCTCCTGTGAAGTTCAGGAACTTTGCCACAGGCATCAGCTGGACAAGGGTTTCATCTCTAATGTACTGAGTGTGATCCAGGGTAGTTAATGACTCTGGACTTTCATCTTTGTTCAGGGGGGCTGAATTCATTTATGTATTTGTTTGTTTATTTTGGGTTTTGCTAATGAACAGGTGGCCTCCGATTCCTGACTCCTCTTTGTAATGGAGTTGTTCACAAATATGCTGCAGAATTGTTTACTAAACATAGTTTACCAAGCCTTTGGAATCAAAACTACTTAAGATGTCCAAGAGCTCCTGCTGGTGATATGCCTCACACGATCTGTTTTTCAGTAGTGGATTATAATTCCAAACACGACACTACTTATTCCACTCTGTGGAGTCTAATTAACTGTCAGAAATGCATTGTTGAAGGGATGATGGATTATACCAAGGAAAACATTAATGAAGCTCATTCCAAGCAGCCCATGTGAAGACCACAGCTGATGTCACAGGCTGCATGGAAAGTCCATTCCTTTTGGGTTCCAAAGCCTCAAGCAGAGAGGATCTCAACTGCCTGTCAATCCCACTCAAATAAGAGCCCATTGCATGCACCCTTTTCTTTCACTGTCATGATCAAGGTGAATTTTGTCTTTGCAAGTAGCTAGCTTTACCTCAGAGGCAGAGGCTGTGGAAAGTGAGCAATGGCTATCTAGTAGTCACAGTATAACTTTGTTGACCTGACAGTGCTGCCTGCTAGCAGAGCCACTAGTCAAGTGGCCAAGATGAGAGAAACTATGCTTAGCCATAGATGATTCCTAGGTGGTGAGGACCTTTTGTGGAGTTGGAGTCAGCTGAAAAACCTGAGCCCTGGAGAAAAAACAGAGGATTCCTCTTCTTGTTCTCCTGTGGGTATCCTCCCACCTCAGGTGAATGCTATGGCATACAGTGACATCCAGCTCTGAAATTATCTTTCTGATCTGAGGCATGTCTCCTCCTCCTGACCAAGGCCTGAAGACAGCGCCTCAGGTCTGTGAGCAGTAAGCTGATGCTGGTGCCTCTTTCCTGTCTGCGTGCAAAAATCTTGCAGGATCAGCTTTTCTTGGCCTCTCTTCCCATTGCACCATCCTCAGCAGAAACAGTATAGAGCTGGTAGTGGCCTGCTGTGCTTCCTCACACAGATGGCACAGCTATTTGTTCGAAAATTGTACTGGAGAACAGTCTTCCCAGTGGTGAGAGCTCCAGTTTCCCAGTCAGCCTGCAATGCCTGATCCTCTCAGCAGGCAACTGCTGGAAACGGGGCAGAGAGCATCCGTTCAGCGCTCTCCACAACTTGTCTCCTGCTGGCCAGGTCTGTGCCATCTGCTGAAGAGAGAAGAGCATTTCTCTCCAGCCTCTCCCCAGCCTTCGGGTGCCAGTGCAAAGGCGAGAGCAGGAGCTGTGACAGGATGTAATTAAGAGGGGATGGATACCCGTGTGAACCCAGCAGACAGGGGCCAACCTCGGATGCTGGCAGAGTGCTTCTCACCTCATCCTGAGCAGATGGCACCAGATGAGCCCTTTCTTTCTTTTCTTTTTTTTTTTTTTTTTGTAACCTTTTAAATAATGAAGCAGCAACCTGGCTAAAATAGCCCTGTCTGAATCACATAATCCTAATCTTCCCCAGGGTTAGGTTCAGGTTATCTCCCTGTGGGCGGAGGTAAGAGCGTGGTCACTGGCACACAAATTGCAGGGCTGGAAACCAGTTCTGTTAAGTGACTTCATTTCCAGCCATGTGAAATCTGGGATTAGAAACACTCTCTTCAAGCAGAAGACCTTTGACCACAAACCTAAACTAGAGGATATTCCACTGCTGACTTTTTATACCCTCAGGTATTCTCTCCCCACTCACCAGACCTGCAACAGGCTGAAAGAACAAGACAGAGCCTTAGTCTAAATATAGCTGAAATCACACTTGCCTGACCTTGGAGCTGGCCCTAGGCTAAGAGGTCAGGTCAGAGAGGTGGTTGTGGACTGTTCTGTTTCTACTCAAGGACTTGTCCAGCTACTTAATTTACTGTAGTGTGATGCCCTGGGGTTTGAGTTTAAGACATGAGCCTTCCAGTCTCTGCAGGACCCACCTGTGAAAGCCTGTAGGTACCAAGATGGGAAGGGGCTTAAGGGTGATGCAGTAAAATCTGAGCAAAACTAGTGGGATTAAATAAAGCACAGAGAGGTTTACACTATCAGGAATTATCTCCTATTAGACTACAGGATAATCCCAAGAGAGGTGGCAGAATGCAGCAGACAGTTTAAACCAAATTGCTTATACCAGCTTGTGAGTACTGAAAGATAAAAAGCAGCAGATAAATTAATTAAAAATCCATAGTTCAGACATGCCTTGGTATGGCCCTTACTGCCCCTGGAATTGATGAGGAGAGAGAACAGTACAAAGCAAAGAGAGTAGCACAAGGGCAAGGCTCCTAGTGTTTTTTTTGTTTAGCATCTCATTATGTCAGTTAATTTAAGCCAAAGACACTGCAACACAAAAAACATTCCAGCAAACAAAAGTCTTATCTGAACAAGTCATTTTTCTCCTTTTTATGACTGCATTTATCAGACAATCTCTGAAATAAAGTTCACCTCACTTATATCTCATAATGAAGACTCAGTGTCTGCTGAAATGAAAGCAATTAATTGAGGTCTTTTACAGAGAGTCGCATTACTTTCTCTCATGCATCATTGAGTTAATTATTTAATGACATATAAATCCTAACGGTTCAAAAGGTCTGAGGCTGTGCTGGAACTACATTGCAAAGCTGTCTTTCATCTCTCTCTTCTCACAGAAGAGCAACTTCCACTTTCTTGTGAAGATGGAGCTATCTCTTTGAAATATTGTTGTGTCAGCCATCAGAAGGTGTGATATGAAATATTTATTCACACGCAGATACCAGATATTAAATGAGATGAAACATATGTGATTGCCTGTTTGTTTGTTATTCCCCTGTTAAACCCCAAAGACATTTTCCTATCGCTCTCTCTTGTTGGATTAGCTGCTGAACAGTATGCATCTGTTTGATGTAGCGTGTTAGTTTCATTAGATAATATTTCTCATTAAGGAAATATCACAAATTAATTAATTTGTAGAAAGACAACATTTTGTTAGTAACTCTTTGGATTTATTTGGTACCTTTTATGTAAGAATCTTGGAGCGCTCTGCAGAACTGAATTAATTAATGCTGAAGTTGCATTTTCTATCATACAAGCATGATCTTGGCACCTTTGGGACTACAGCTTTTTGTTTGTCCTTTAAACAGGGTGTTTGGGCCCACCCCTGGCAGATGCTGGCTCCCTTTATCACTGAGTGATGCAGGAGCTCACTGACTCTTTGATGGCCTTGGGCACACCATGTTTTCATCTCGGGGTAAGTGTACTGACCCTTGCCTTGCAGAATCTTTCTAGGGACACTTCCCAAGCTGTTCTTCTGAGTTCTCTCACTACCCAGAAATGTCTTCTTTTTGTGAACAGATGCATCCCAGGGAGGGTATGGTTTCTGCTGGTGTCCCTACCTGTTCAGGTGTTGCAAACCTGCTGAGGGAAGTGGACTGGGAAGAGTTAAGTTCTAGCTCCCAAAGTACAAGTAAATGCCCAGTATTCAGAATCACTGTATCACCTCTCAGTCTTTGGTCTGAATGCTGCTGTTCATACTTTTCCTTTCTGTCCCTAAGGATGGAAGGTTCCTTGCAAACATTTTGGTTTGGACAATCCCCTGTGTTTTGTTATGTGTTGGGAAGTATGTGAACAAGATCTGCAGACAGTCTGAGCCCACTGAGATGAGGCTTGACTTTGCTTCCAGTGGCAGGGAGATGCTCTGAGCTTGGAGTAATGTCTCCTATCCTGCTGCCAAAACAAGTGAAAAAGCACATGTGGCCAGTGTGAGTTTCCCTGAGATGATTTTCTTTCAGCAGACACTGGCTGCTTGTTATTTGTAGCCATTTTGTGAAGGGGATTGAACGCCTCTGTTCCGCAAAAAAGAAATGGCTGTTTCTCAAGCCCTACTCCAAAGGCTAGAAGCACCATTCTTCATTGTAGATCCACCTTTATAATGTGTGTATTATTTTGTGTCCATTGCAATCAGTTAAAAATCTAGCACAGATGTATCCACTGTGGCTGAGGAAATTTGACCACATTTGCAAGCGTCCCATGTCTGCCACGGAGACAATAGGCTGAGCACAGCTGCCTGGAAACAGCTCAGCCAGCAGCCACCAGCTGCAGCCTTTGCAACGCCTGCTCTTCTGAGAGATGGCATCTGGGAAGGTACTGTGGCAGGGAACCCAGGCAGTTCTGTGTCAGCAGAAGAACCTCAATGTTGAAACTGTGCATGAAAGCCCAGGCACCTTTAGGAGTTACTCTGGACCTTTAGCAAAGAGTTCAATGCATTTTAGAGATCTGTTGAGGCCACGTTGTTCTGTCTTACTTGATCTTGGTAGCTCATCTCTTTTGGAGCTACAGAGGGAGGCTCTTTAGTACACAGGTTGTGTGCAGTGGGAATGGAAGATGAAATGGGAAATTGGCTTAAGGCAACAGACAAAGTTTCAGTGTGAAAAGCGTGTGGAATCTGAAATGCCCACCAGAGTAGGATTATTTTCCTGGTGCCAAGAGCACATGCTAACAAGGGGGTAAAATAATGAGAGAAACAGGACTTGGTCTGATTCTCTTCCGACTGGTGACAGCGCCTGTGCTGGAGTAGCCATGCTGCTGTGGGAAGGGCAGTTCTGGCTGCACTGCATGAGCCTGTCAGGAGATCAAGCCCACTGTGCTGGAACTCCTTGGGTCACCAACATTTTTGTAGTGCCTTTCAGTAAAGAACTGTCCCAGCTGAGGGGGGAAGCTCTGAAAAGCCTTCTGTCTAGGGATGGTTCTGCCTGCACATCAGCTGGGATTCCTGCTCCCTTTGCTGACCCTGCTGCAGGGGCTCTCCACGTGAAAACAGGAGCCATGTTTGTCTGTAATTTCCACAGCCTTGATTCCTTCCCCCTTTCCATACCCATCTGAAATGAGGGCTTTCCACACAGTGGTTAAAACTACAAAGTACTGGAGAAGGATCTGAGCTGTCTGAAGTATCTCACTTGGGTCAGAACATGGAAGAGGCAGTGAGAATCCAGAAAAAAAGTAAGATTTTTCTAGGTCTTTTGTACCTAAATGAAAAAGACAAAACACAAAGGTATGCCTACATAAATTAATGGGGGAAAAAAAAATTGTTTCAGGGCCTGTGAAAGACAAAGATACTGTCTGTGAATCAAGAAATCTTTGCAATGCCCACCTCTGGAGGCTGTGAGATTGTGATGGGGAGAGGTGTGCTTGCTCCCTGGTTACACTTTTTCCTTCCCATTTGCTTTTACCCACTCTGAGAGGAAGTATCTGTGGCAAGGTGGATTTTTAGTGGGATTTGCTAAGGCTCTGCAGACAAATTGGACCCTCCTTCTTCCACTGAGAGTGCTAGCAAATCCCTTGCAGTATTCAACAGAAGTATCATGCTTTAACCTTAGCTCAGAAAACTGTGAGGCAGTGATTGCCACACCAGGACTGATTTTACAATAGCACATTTTCCAGGGCATGTTTTTTAATAAAAATACATTTCTAAGGACCCCTGCTACTGAAGAGATCAAAGAAAAAGCTTAGCTGGTACAAAGGCAGTTTGACTTCCATGTCAAAATGAATATGAACAGAAATTACCAAGGAAAGTGAGGACTACTCTGAAAATAATTCATATGCCTGATAGAACAAGAGCTGTGCAGTTTTAGTAATTATTCCTAAAGCAGTTTGTAGGAAATACCCTTTTTTTACCTACTTGCTTTCAGATTCCTTGTTTCAGCCCCAGCTAACAGGTTCTCTTCTGTTTCCTTTCCTCAGGGAAGGGGCTGTAATTGAAAGAAAGAGGAGAATGAATTAAATAGACCCACTTTGAAAGTGAACTGTAGCTTTTCAGGTTTCCCCAATTCAGAGAAGCTGCCCAGGAGATAAAGCATTTGCATCTGTGTGAGAGAAACAACTGGATGGATGGACTAGGAGAACCACTTGCAATATGTTTCAGCCACACTTTCTAAATTAAGTGTTTTAAAGATTCCATTTAGATTCTGCCAGGCAGTTTCTGGGTGTTAATTAAATACTGTCTGATTATGGAAAACATATTTATGGAGATACTAGACCTGCTGATGCCTCTAGGAGTATTTCGTAACACATCCTACTTAGAAATAATTTTTTTTTTGGCATTGATTTTTCTGTACTCTTTTTTCAATTAATTTAAGAATATCATATTGAAAAGAAAGATGTTTCTTTTTCCAAAGTTTTCCTGCCATAACTTCTAAATCCTCTGCTTCTCAGTGGAGGAGTAGGAGACCACAGGTGATAAATCATAAACTCAAGTTAGAAATATTTAAACTGTAGAAATGTAGCCATTTCCAGTGAAAAAAATTGAAACGTTTTCTTGTAATTTCATTTGTGGGCTAGGCACACATTTTGCAATGAAGAACCTTATTTTTATTGTGAGCATTAGCAAGTTGATAGTTAAAAGCTGACAGGATTAGAGATTCAGTGGCTCAAAATATTTGCAAGATCTCTTTGTGGCTTCCCTGCAGGAAAGGCACTCACATAAATGCAACAAGTGCATGTGGAACTCTGGCAATTTATCTTAAGAATATAGCTCCTGTGATTGTCACTGTGATGTTTCACTGTCAGTAAACAGTTGAGATAACAAGCTCTGCCTTTGAAGCTTCTGCATAATTTCTGTCTGTAGGTAGAGGGGGAGCCTTTGCCTGTCTGGGATCTTAGAGAGGGCTCCTGGCTTTGTCTGGTGCTGAGCTGGTGACACTGCTCATGCTGGACCAGTGTGTGAGAGATCCTTGCACAATTCAACCCTAAGGAGTCTGTCTGGATAACACCATGTAATATACCACACAAAGGACCTCCAGATTTCACTCGTGCGTGGGAAGTCCAACACAGCAGCAACATTTTGCTTGAAACTATTCAAGCTGAGGTTAGGAACACACTTTGAAAGAACAGGAATGGCAAACGATTATGACTGGAGCTGAGGTAGATCAAATACAACTCTTCCAGGCTGGCATTTGCCCAGGAAAGCTGGGTGAACAACTTGACTTTGCAGAAAGCATGGAAGATAATCAGAGGCAGGGTTTAATGTCACATCAAAGGAAGCGTGACCTCTTCTGCGAGCAGAGGTTCATTGAACATCACGTTGCACTGCAGATCTGGTTCTGAGTGAATCACAGGGACAACTTGATCTATCATCTTTTGGCTTTTATTTAATACACAATAACATTGCCTCTAAGCCTAAATTAATTGTGCAGTAGTACGTATGAGTCACTTAACTGTAATTGTTATTACCTTAATTTCTACAATTACAGTGGATAAACAAGGGTACTCCATTTTCTAAGCCATGTGCCTTGCATCTGTGGCACGTTTTCTTTCTGCCTTGCACATTTCTCCTGGCAGCTCTCCAGCAGCTTACATAATGTAAATCCTCCCTAGCAGAGGAAGCATTGCAAGACGTTGGGTTAAAAACTTTTAATGGGAATGGTAACTACATATGTTGTAGATCTCCTGGTCCTGGGTTTGGCTCCTGCAGCTGACAGAGCCAGGAGCAGCCTTTCCTCGTGCCCGCCTGGGCCAAAGCCTTCCCAGCAGCAGAGCCCCAGCCATGCAGCACAGCTGCTGCACACATGCAGATCTGGAAGAGGAGAGTTCACTAATGACTTTAATTCCTGTACTCTCCCTTCAAGCTACAACCCCTTTAATTACAGGCCTGTACCATTTTTCAGTAGTTCTCGCTTCTCAGCAAAGAGTTTGGCTAATAGTAGCTGTATTGATGGACCCATCTACCAGAGCAGAGAAAGAACCAAAGCTCATAGATTTAAAATGAATGGAGTGTTTACCTGTACATCATTTTAATGGATGGTGAAATTCATTCTCATGATAGACTCATAAATGTCACTTTCTGTCTGCCACAGCAAAATACTTGTGTAACAAATGGCATGCTGCGTTAATGCCCAACAAGAGGACGTTGGGAGCAGCTTGACTTGCATTACACACGCTAATAAAGCCTCAGCCTGGGATTTCTGTTCCTTCCTTTGGCTCGGGGAGCAGCAGAAACACAAGGGTGTAGGTATAGCACCAAGGAAGATGAATGATACAAAGACAAACCAGTCTGGCTTCCCAGAAATGATATCTTTGTGTTGAGCTTGGGTTTATTCCAGATGCTCTGGTAGAAACAATTTTTTTTTTAAGCTGTAGCTCCCTCTTCAATTTATACACAGCCCACTCTTGGTTTGCTCAGCTAGCCTGTGCTCTGAGAAAACTGAGGCTGAGTGGTGTCCTACATTGATCAGTGGGAACAGACAGTCACACCTCTGAAATCCCAGTGTCCAGGGAGCAACGAAATCAAAGCCCTCAAGCTGACACAGGTGCAGGAAGGAAGGAACAGAGCCCTGGGCTTCTTTAGAACCTGATTTGTCAGAGTCCTTTAGGTGTGCAGCAGGGTCTTTGTGCAGGTCTGCAAAGTACTTTGGAGGCTGTGGGCAGTATAAAGGTGGTAAGTATCAAAACCTACGCAGCTTTCTTTTTGCTTTCCAGTGTGTCTGTGTACTTTCTACCCAGGAAAACCTTTTCTCAAGTTCCCTTTACTGGCTTCCCCTGAATTGTGGACTGATACAGACAGGAAAGCCACAATGGTGCCCATCAGCCTCTCCTAGGTCCAGGGGCTGGCGTGCAGTGTGGCAAACACCATCACTGTTGTTTGGTAGCAAAATGACCACAGCCACTGTGCCAGTACTCTCTTCTCTTTCTGTCTTGCTGCTTTTAAAAAATGCTGTTTGTCTGCCTCACAAATCTGTACTGATGTCTCCAGAGAGGCCTGTGGCATTTCAGAAGGATAAAACCGAAACAGAATTAAATAGGGTTCTTCAGCAATAGCTCAAAACCTGTGTAGTTCTATAGAGATTAGGTTCCTTCTATACCTGTAAATCATCCACTAGACTTTAATAGAGAATAATGTCTTGTATAAAGGATTGTAAGAGTAGGTTCAAAATGTAGAGAAAAATAGTGTCTCTCTATTAGGTTACCCATAAGCAGCTGTCTTGTTGGTGTTTCTGATGCCTGTGATGGAAGGGCTGGGTGTTTCATGAGCTATGAACAGTCTCACCACCACTTTGTGTTTGAGGCTCTTCCTGAGAAGGAAGTGTTGTGGAAGCTTTCTTGAATCAGCCCTTCATAGTTCAAGAAAGGTTCTCATTAAAGATGCCTACCTTAAGACAACACTCGTTCTTTGTGCCACCCAGCCTTTCCCTGGCAAGGTGGCTGATAAATTGGCAATGGAGGAATCCCTAATCATGAGTGCCCAAACTAATCGAAGTGTGGTGTGCTCCTGTTGCTCAGTAACAGGAAAGAGAAGGTTTATCAGGACCAGAGTGGATGAGTTAGATCATTTAATCCATAGAAAGTTCCTCCCTTCCACAATCGGCCAATTTTTTTATTATATCTTTGATTTCTTCTTTCCTCATTTTGACTTATTTTCAAGTCTTCTGTATCTCAACTTTGAAAGAGTAGGCCTACTGCTGTTAAAAAATGCTGCAGCTCAGTTTCCAGGACCTGCTCCACTCTGTCAGTCAATCTAAGTGGTTAAGTGGAACTGGACTACTTGCTAACTAGAGTCTTCTGTGTTAGAGAAATATTTTTTAATTTGCTTCTACCAATATAAATATCCACTGGATACCAGAGCTTAAAGCTACAAATGCTTTCACAAGAGGAAGCTGCTAGGGACAGATCTTGTGTATAACAGAACGTTTTTCCTCTGCTTGCTGATTCCCAGGATCAGTGGCAGTTTCCTTAGCCCTGGCCACAGCTCAGGTGAGTGAAGCATCTGGAAGAGCAGCATTGCTTAGTGTCTGGATGGAGTCATACCTCGGGTCTCCATCAGAAAGCCAAGAGCATCTGTTAATCTCTTGAGCTCTGTCATTGGGTCAGGACATGTGGCAGCTGATGGGCCCTCAGTGGAGAGGTGATCCTGAGCATTCAGCTGCTGCTGCTATCTTCTCTTGCTGAGCTGTCCTGTGAATACGTTTAAGGCAAATACTCTTGCTCCACTCTGATGGCCTCTCTAGCTTTTTATGTGTGGAAAGTGGTAATTTCATACTGATATTACAAGAAAGTTGTTTCTCTGTATTTAAGAGCTTTGAATTGTGAAGAGAAAGGGAAAATATAAGCTTCTTACATTATCATCAAATGCATCAACTAAACCTGCTGCAAAAAGTGTCATTTGCTGAGCAGGAGGAAAAAATTTCTGCTGCATGGGAATACATATCACCAGCTAATGAATACTTCCTCCCTAGTTCCTCAAATGCTTATCTGTGCCTGATAAATTCCATAGCTCTGCCTAGTTAAAACAGATTCCCCACCTAGCAAACACTGTATCCCTTTTGTTAAATCTTTTCCTTTTTTCACTGCTGTGTAAATCCAGCCTGCCTAAAAGCAACAACCTAATGATGCTGGGATGTAAACATGCTGCAGATCAGGCAAGAGGTGGCGTGGTCAGGTGGGCTAATTGTCAGACTGTCAGGGGTCACACAGTTTTTCCTTTTGCTGCTGACTTGATCTGCCTTAGGCAAATCACTTCACACCTCCTTCTGCTTGATGTTATACCCACAGGGAAAATAAATATCAGTACATCCAGCTTTGCCCCACTCCTTTTGAAAACAGACAAGAAGACAAGATCTGGGAAGAAGCATGTAGGCATTTAGCTGTGTGACAGTGATCTCTATCTGCTCTCTTGTCCACAGCAGGGTGAGGGAAAGTCTAACTCTTGATTTCTCATTTTTGCAGAGAGACAGCCCAGCAAGTGAGCCACCAGGTGGGACTCAGTTGTGCGAACTCCCCAGAGGAAGAGGGATGTGAGCAAGGTTAGTCAACTTCTGGGCAAAAGGATTTGTGCTGGACAGAGGTGTCAGTTTGCTGACAGTACATTTTTTTTCCCCCCCATGGTATGTTTGCTACTATTGCAGGGGCACATTGGCTGGATTTACCATATGTTTATAACAGTTCCATCTACGGACACGCTGCAAATTGTCTCTGCTGGTAACACGTGCTGCTTCCTTCTCCTAGTGTCCCAGATCTTTGTACAGAGATCAATCATTGAGCACTCGGTTCTGTAATGGCTTCAAAATGTGTTCCACCATTTGGATGTACTTTGCATAAAGAAAAACCTGAGTTAAAATGTTCGAGGATGGCAAAAAATGGTATTGATAGAAATCGTTTCAGGTTTCGTTCAGGTTGTGCTGAAATGTAAGTGAAAGCCAAGAATGCCTATAGAGATGTGTGGGCTGGGGACAGTATCAGAGGATTTAATTCCAGGGAAAGGAGGCTTCACAAGTAGGAAGTACACACAAGCAAGATGAGCGCCAAGGGGCTATTGCTTAGAAGGCTGGAGGAGTCGAAGCATCTAATATGCGAATAAGGAATATTATATTAAGAAGCCTGAGGCTCCTAGGGAACAAGAGTTCTACAACAATAGCTAGAATTGTCTTGGACACGTGGGTTGACCATCACCAAGTGCATAGATACAACCAGTTTCTGACATTGCTGTCAGCAGACTTGAGGTTTGCAGCCAGCTGGCACCAGAGGGTAAGTCTCTTATTTTACCATTTATTTTATGCCAGTGTTTTGCAGAGCATCTGAGTGATTGCAGCACTATTCGAAAATGAACGAAATTATTTTGGATTTCCCATTTCTTATCCTTTTTTTTCTTTTTTCTTAATGACTTGCTTTTAGTTAATGAACATCCTGCTTCTTAGGAAAGAAAAGAATAGACCATGATTTTCAGCCAAATGTGTATGTGTTTGCCAGTGCCTGTCAGCATAATACCCCATTAAAGTTTGTGCATGGATCTGGGCATGAGAAGCTGAGTGCAGGATCAGGACCTGAGACACTTCACTTGTCTCACCTCTTTCATGTGTGATCTGGAACTCAAATTCAGGGCTTACTTTTTGGCCTTTTATCAAGAGGTGTGAAAGTGTCAATTACCGACAATGATCTGGGGGGATACACCAGGAACTGAACTAGGGATGCACAGAGCAGAGATCAAACTCTGTAGCTTGGACTCCACACCTCTATATTCTATAGGTTGGACACAGGTGACTTGTAAAATCCAGATTGAAAAGTGGGTAACAGTTGTGATTTGAAAAAAAAAAAAAGCAGCCTTTGTTAGCTTTTGTGGTGTTTTTAGAAGCTTTTTTTTGTCCCATATGTAGGGAGAAAAAGGAGAAGGATACCTTGGAAACATTTTTAAGGTCCCTTTAAATAAACTACAGCATATTTCTAGACAGTATGAGCTGCTATTATATTAAAAATGTAGCAGTGGTGTTTTATGGAGGGGAAACGTTTTTAATGCAAAAGTAGTGCTATTTTAAAATTGGATCTTTCTATGAAATGGATGAGGTGGTTTTATTAAAAAAGACCATTTTGGAGAGAAAACTGTGGCTGTATTTGTGTCTCACATTATAAGGCAAATCTGCATTTTTTTTACCCCACCTTCTTTTTTGAAAGACAAAGGCTACTGTTTTCATTTGGGTTTTCTGTGGAGATGATTTAGGCTCTTGGCACACAGAAACGCTCTGCAGTTTTACATGAAGGGTATGGTAGGAGCTGTTGAAAAAGATAAGGTGTTTCTTTAGCCCAAATGTAGACTGACCTTGTGGAAAACAGTGCTTAGGCAGAGCTTACGTTTAGGATCAGCATAAATTCTTCCCCTTCTCCTCTGCAGTGTAGAAGATGTGTTCCTCCTGCAAGCGCCGTGAGTCCGGATGCTTTTAATTCAGGCATGGTAATTTGCTATTCTTGCTGTGGCACAGGAGGAAGGAGCTTGCACAGCAGGTGGCTGGTGCAGTTAAGGTGGTTGCCTAAGGCTCCCAGGCTTAGCCACAGGCTGATCCTTCCTGCCAAAGGTGTGCTTCTGCTTGAGGAGAGGAGGCATCACCCGGCTTGGCCTTCAGCAGGCGTGCCAGCTTAGTGCATCTCCACTGGAGGACTGGAAACATAAACACTGTGTAATTTGGTTAAGTGGGAAGAGAAAGCAAACTCATCATAATAGCTCAAAATAAGAAACCCAAAACCAACAACCACCTCGAAAACAACAAATAACAGCTGCTTTTTGCAGGAGCAGCAACGGCCAATTTTCCTTCTCATAAAAGAGAGCAATGATGTGTGTCTCTGGGCGTGCTGCAGCTGCAGCCATCTCTCCCAGCGCAGCTCTAACCAAGTTTCTGGAACAATGTGATAGATTGTATCTGCATAATCAAAAGAATGCAGGATCCTAACTGAGCCAAACTGCTAACAGGCAATAAAGCCAGGGCGCCAAGACGCTCACCCCATAAAGCACCTAATCAGTTACCTTCATATTTATCCAAGTGCACTGCTTATGGCTGTATTTTTGGTTGAGTACAATGCATTTGTGTGCCCTGAGAGACAGGGTTGGAACTGTTTTCACAGAAGTTAGAGGACTATATGCTACTTCTCTCCTGTTGCCTAAGAGCACTCCAGAGTTCCCAGCCACCATGCTGTCACTTGAGGCCAGCATGCCAAGCTGTGATTCATCATACTGGGTTCTCATCTGCATCACCCGTGCAGTTTTCCTCATTCAAAGCTCTTGTTCCTAGAATTACATTGTTTTCCCAGAATCTCAGGATGCTTCTTTCTCTCCCCCAGCCCTTGACTTTTTTTGTGAGAGTCACATCTTCATGGTTGTGGGTGGAGGGAATGACCTTGGGAATGCACACTCTAAAGATTAAAACAAGTAAAATTTCAGGAAAGTATTTATTTTTTAAGTACACTTTGTTGCATGAAGATGTAAGTACAGAAAAATCTATGTAGTTGTCCTACTGAACTTCAACACACATCTATGCTTTCTCAGAATTGTCTCGAAGACAAACTGTGAGTGGCACAGGACCAAAGACAGATTTAAACTTTGGTTTAAATTTTGTCTTTCCTAAATTACGGTCTTGGGTCATCCTAGGTTATGTAGTGACTTGGTATATATACTGGAGAGGTGTTGCCAGAGGGGTAATCCTTTACCAGTCCTATGACTGACCTCAGGTATTACTTCTATGGTTCTGTTATTCATCCCAGGAAATTTGTTGTTGATCAGAGAAAGAAGCCACCTGTCCTGTCACATCATCATCCAACAATACACTCCACGTAGGAACTCAGTCTCCATCATCATCTCAGTTTCCAGCAGCCAGTACTGCTGCAGTCAGTGTGTGTGAGGAGCCTGAGCTGGCAGTGAGCACCTTGTCTGGAACTGAAGCCTCCAGAAACCCCTCGTCTGACAATTCCCTGATAAGGAGTGCAGGAGAGAAAGGACACTCGTGTGCCCAAGGAAATAACTGCTGAATAGACATGATCTCTCCTGACCAAAACAACTGTGTTTTGTTTAAGCTCTCGTGTCTCACTGGTACTTCTCCCTGTTCCTGTGCCTTCTTGTTTCATCAGACACTGCAAGAGTCTTTTTTCCTTCTACAGAGCTTCAGTTTTTAGCACTGCACAAGTATATGACTACCTCATCTCCTGTTCAAATTAAAACGTAAATAGTTATGTAGATCAACTGGTTGCAGATGGAGTATGCTTGAGGTTAAGTTTGTATAATTGCTGGAGTTGAAAGGCAAAGGAAAAAAACCTCCTAACGTTTGTTTTGTCTTTAATCATGCCTTTACAAAGTAAGTTTTGTAATTCCCTGGGGTTTAGTTGGATATTTTTGCATATCTAAGAGAGGCGGTGTCGCCTTCCCCCTTCCGTCACCATTATCTGTCTGTTCCTTTGTGTCAGGTCCAGCTTAAGTTGTGAGCATTCTCTGGGCTGTGGTGATAATGATATTTATTCCTCGGAGACGGGTTTGATTGGGTTTGCAAATAAGACAGGGCCTCTGAGATCCTGCTGTCTTGGGCCCTCTGATCGCTTTTGAACCATTTGCAAATATCAAACAAATTTCTCCAGAGTGCATCAGACTCAAAGAGAACGTTATTTTTATTACCCGAAGGGACTGGCAGAATTCTCTATTTCTATAGGCTTCATAACCATAAGTGGCCAGAGAAAAGACTGTAATCCCACTACTGGGGGCTGTGCTGTAAGGTCACCCTTATGAGAAGCCAGGATCTGTGTGGGAGACATTGCAGCTGTCCCAGCAGGAAAAGCTGCTTTGTGAGCATGCATCTCACTGAACAACAGCACCTAAACCTCAACCCATTCCCATAGGAAACTCAGAGTTCCCTGGTTCTGCTGCTCACAGGGTGACCTGAGTGTTAATAGGCTTGTATCTTTAGCTTATATCTTTACACAATGTTCTTTCCAGTGTTTAAACAACCTGACCAACATCTATCACATTAGGTGTTTGCCCCTCCCCTGAGAAAAGAGCATCTGAGGACTGGATGTAGTCTAAATTTTGCTGTTTCAGGTAGAGAGGGCAATGTGTGAGAGACACACCTTAACGTCTGGCACGTTGGAAAGTGCTGAACACTCTGATCCCTTCCCTTCCTGGAGACAGAGATGCTTCTTGGGTACATGATTCAAGTTAACTTAATGTTAGTCTCTTTCACATCTAAATGAGCTGGTACAGCATACCCTCTGGGATTAGCACAGATGACCTCATGTCTGGGAAGAGCACAGTGCACCCTGTTCGTCCTCTTCCAGCAGGGACAGATGCACTTTCTGCATGTTTTGGGATTGGATTTTCACTGATGCTCTGTACCGAGCATCTTCATTTAAGGAGAAGATGTGCAGAGCCTTAAATGTCCAGTTTTTAAGGGATCAGGAGAGTCCTAATTTCATACATGATAAATAGGTAGGCTCTGAGTGTAGAACAATTAAATTTAAACACTTTGATCCTTTTAAATGTCCATCTAAACTGATGAGATACTTCTCTGAAAAATGCCAGAACCTTGTTTAATTGGCTCTCTCCTTCACCACATCTCAGGAAACTGGGAGGGTGGACAAAAGGCCTCTTAGGGTGTGAGTTGGGAAGGGACCTGCACCCTTCCCTCCGCTAGCCTGGCAACACCAGGACAGTCATTGCTCTTCTCTGTCAAAAGCTCTAATTCCTAATTTAGGAGGTAATTCTAGTGCAAATTAGTGCGCCTTGCAGATAGAATTAGAGTCTGTGTGATGATTTGGAAAATACAATCAATTTACTCCAATTGTTTGTACATGTCAGATCTCTCCAATAATGAAGAATTTACTCCTTGTGCATGAATACAAACAATGAGCTATTAGCTGTGGGAGAGGAGAGGGACTGTCAGAAACAAGGATCCCAAGGTGCCAGGTGCCACATCTGAACACCAGTCAGGCTGTGCCCAGGTCTGTGCTGAAGAGCTGCGTGCAGCAAAATCTGCCACATGCAGAGGCTGCAGGTTGGAAGCTCTGAGAACGTGAGGGCAGCTCCTCCTAGTCAGGGCAGGAAAACCTACTCCTCGGTCCAAAACAGTGTGGGAGGGTGGCAAGGGGAAGGATGGCAAGGGGAAGGCTGTCAATCCTGCTGCTATAGCAGGGGAAGGGAATGAGGGAATGCAATGCTGGGTGCTGGGTGGCAGTGCCACTGACAGGGGGATCGTCTCCTACCCCTGCCATGGAGCTGTGCTCCTGTGAGGTGGCTGCAGTGGCCCTGCTAGCCAGCTGTGGGCTTCTCTGCAGCTCCCATGCTCCTCAAAGACTTGCACTGCCTCTGGAGCTTGTCAAGAGTGCCACTGGGCTACACGTTTGGAAGTGCAGCCATTGATAACATAGGTGTGCTTTCTCTGTTGCAGCAACCCATTTTTTGAGGATTTTTGCCCTCTGTGGAAGGCAGACTCCATCTTCAGCTGGTTTGAAGAGCTGTGCACTGTTTCTCAATGTGGTGATTTACATCAGTAGCGACTCTGTCCGGTGCTATTACCTCTTTCAGAGCTCTTACAGACTGTCTCTTTTTTTCCACATCCACCCAGGGATCATTAGAGGGTAAATGGAAAGTGACTGTTGATCTAATCCTTAATTTCTTGTCTTTTCATGGTCTGATCTAAACAGCTTTTTAGGAAGCAAACAAAATGTATGTTTCATTAAATTCATTTCAATATCTGTTTAATTGTAAATGCTCTCTGTGAGGCTATGAGATGCTTCTGCTCCTTGTGAAACAATTGAGCTAACAAACAGGGAAAATGGTAATGAATTTCTGAGCACTAAGCCTTCTCCTTCTCCTCTTCCTTTTCCCTAAGAAATTAGCTCTTTTGTCTGCATCCAGGAGCAGCCAGACCACTTAATTTTACAGTTTCAGGTTTGATTTTTAGCAACCTAAACTATTCTACGACAGGGAATAAAACAGATCTGGCATCTTACTATCTCTCAGAAGTCCCACGAGTTACAATGCAAACTTCCTGCTCTGCTTTTGGCTGCATGGTATTTTTTTCCTGAGTTCTGGTGACACGGTGGCTTGTAAAATGTGCTCAGCCTTCCTCCTCTTTAAAGATCTGGCTGAGGAATTGGCTGTGCCAGAGAAAAGCAGTTCCCAGGAAGAGTTTTTCGTTAATTCCTGTGTTGCCTTCTGGAAAAAGTGACCCCTTTAGCAGGGACCTGTGCTGGCTTCTGAGGCTGGAGGCCAGGATGCAGAGATGGCTCTGTGCTGAAAACCAGGTAGGGGATTCTCGTGGCTGTAAGTTACTTAGGCTTGCAGATGTTTAAGCATATGTATCCTATCGCTGGGGCCAGCCTTAATGCTGTGGGAAATGTATGAGATGGTAAAACCTACATTATCTGGGATTTAGGATGTTTGCTTTGAAGAACAAGGGATTAGAGAATAGAAAGCTGAAATGACCATCTGTCTGCAGAAAAAGGATCCTGTGAATTTAAATTTCTGTGGTCATTTTTCCCAGTCTGTTTGACTTGATTTAATATTGTTGATCAGAGCTGAGATCCTTGTGCCCCAAACAGTGACACAGTTCATTTTCCACACATGGAGTTGTTCTTCCACTTAGGTCTTTCTACAACGAGCTGTGAGTTATCTGTAGAAAGCATTTATTTATCCATTGCTCTTGGAGTTTCCCAGTTTTTGCAACCCTACATAATCTTGGTGCTTCCAGCACCTTCTATCTCCAAAGAATGACAGCTGTGAGTGTGCGTCTGGTTTTTGTGCTGCCTCTACATGCAGTGCTGAAGTGCAGTTGCCTCTGGGGTGGAATGACTCACGCTGTTGAACCCCATCGCTGCGCCGCGGTTGAGATCGGGAAGTAAGTAGTAATACTGTGTGCTTATATACTAGTGTTGTCAATTTCTGCAATGTGATTGTGGATCTAATGGTATTTGATGTTTCTCTGTAGAGCCTCTCTGTTCCTGGAAACACAGGATCCTTGAGCTTTTGTTTTTAAATAAGCTTCTAGGCCTTGTGGCTATAGAGAAGAAATCTGAAAGTGGGTTAAAAGTGTATCGCGCAGATTTACAATCCAGAAAGCTGAAAGCCCCAAGCTTATTAATTTTAAATCTCATTATTTTTAAGACCAAATTATATTTCCCTTCAAAGAGCAAAGACGTAATACCTGCAAAAAGCCAGCAGGTCCTTGGTTCTGTGGTGGAGCTGTGCGCTGTAAAATACAGAGGCCTCTGCTCACCTAACATAACTGATACAGAGATGCTTACAGTCTGAATGCAATAGGCTTCTTTCGTGTGTTTTTAAACCTGTTGTTGCTTTCGCCCTTTGGTGGATGTAGCTCTGAAGACAGAGCCTGGCTGTGGGAGCAGGCTTACCATGGTTCTGGGTATCTCCAGGCAGAGGAGAGGCTGCTGAGCGCTGAGGAAGCGGCTGGCAGCACGCCTGGCGTTCCCCTGTGCTCTCCTGAGGCACACACGTGTCTTCAGGGTGAAAGGCCCTGAATAGATTGGGGTTCTCACCCTCGTGCAGGCTGTCCTGCAGCACAGGACCTTGGGATTTTCTTGCTGTGTTGTGAGTTTTCCTTTTTTCTTTTCTTTCTTTTCTTTTTTTCACACAATTTAAGCACACACCAACGCTGCCACTTGGCATTTCCTTGTTTACAGCAAGGTGAGTCGTATTTACAGTGCTGGGGAATTTGTCAGGAGCTGCATTCTGCTCGTCATCTGTTTCTTCCCCGTTTCACAAAGCAATTAGCAGGCGGAGCATGTGAGTAACAAAATGTGCTGGAAGGGGCTGTTCACCCAACTGTGCCAAACGAAATGGGCTGCCTGTCAGATGCTGCAAGCCACTGACAGCTCTGACACCAGGATGCAACCAGGGTCCTCTAAACAGAGATGCCCTGGACTGGCAAGCCTGCAGAGGAGGGAAGAAAGAGATGCACAGGAAATAGCAACTGGACTTTAGGGTACTTGAGGAGACTGTCTTGGGGCAAACAGTGGCCATTAGGGGCATATAGTGTAGAGCTTGGTCCTCCTTCTTCCCGTATAGGCTGATGAGTTGTGCATGTAGACTTTTAGTAGTGTCCTGAGCAGTTACTCTCTTAGGAATGAAGAACAGAGGAAAAAACTTGTGTGCCACCTTCTGCTACTAGGCTGAGATAGCTCTCCGCTGGCTAAAACATCAGTCACACAAGCTAAAAGATGCAGGACAAGCAGTGTTTCACGGACACTTAAAAAGAAATATCTACTAATCTAAGTTGATACTTTACTTCAGTTGCATGGGTTGTTTCACTGCCCTTGCAGTCGCTGTGCTGCATTCGGATGCTGGATTAAATCAGGGAAGTGTGAATCAGAGGGCTTTTAGTCCGTTTTAAGTGCAAATGTCTGTGCTAACTTAAACATGGAGCTGTTACAGACTTTTCCATTATTCATGTGTTAGATGTCTTGCTCTAAGTATGGACTTGGTATCTCCAAAACTCAACCTCTCCTCTCTGTTTGTGGCTTGGGGAAAAGATAAGTTTACCACTGCTGTTTTGGAGAAGGAACGTGGTAAGGCTTTTTGAGCTATAAGACTGAAATATGTGTATATTCTTTGTCCAGAGCTGTGCATGTCTCAGAGGAGTAGGTCAGAGCAGCGCCTGGCAACCAGGAGGCTTGGGTTTTGTTGCTAACCTGCTCTGGGAGCACACTGCAAATCTAATGCTTGCACTTCTCACTTTGCTTTATAGATATAGGTCTGGGCAGTGAAATTAATTTTTTGCAAAACATTCAGTGTTTGGACAGGCCCTGTTCTAAAACAGAAAACACTGTCTCCCCAGGGTGAGGGACCAGAAGGCAAAGGAGGGGAGGAGAAAAATGTCATCCTCTATCCCAGGCATTTGGATACTTCCAAATCTTTCTCTTCCTTCACAGATTTATTGTGGCATCCTTTAAGCGAGGAAGTCACTTGAAAAGCAAGCCCACTTCATAAAGCTTTGCATCCTTCCAGCTTACTATAAAATAATAATCATACCATTTAGAATATGAACTCGTCAGCATCACCCGAGGGTAGATGCACCCTTGAAAGGGAAAGTTAAGAGTGTTTGTTAGAGCAAGAGGGCGGCAGGGAGGATGGAGCTGAATGCAGGTGACAGCTCCTGAGCCTGATGCTTTCTGACGGGCTGTGGCTGCTCCCTCCATCAGCAGGTACCTGCAGGAATCCATCAGGATTCCCACCTGAGGCCGTGGTGTAAGGGTGAGTGGTTTGGGTACATTGGCAGCACTGTGAGCAACTGGGGCATAAGCTGGCACGTGTGTGCAACTTTGTGTGTAGACCCAGAGCTTGGTCTCGGGAAGGACACAGACTGAAGAGCAGCTTTCCCAGGAGTGGCTGTGGGCAGAAGCCCCCACTGGTTAATCCAGATGTGTTCATGGCAGTAGCTTCCCTGGTGGGAACAGTGCTGTACATCACACGGATTAGAAGTGATGGTCTTCGCAGGGCCGTTTCCCACTGGAGCACTGCACTTGCTCCTTTCATTGTAGAGAAGAAATGTTATTCTTGTCCTGTCTGTTTGCTTCACAGCAGCTGGTGGAGAATGTTTGCGTGTATCACAACTAATCAGGGCAATATTTCATTTACCTGAACAGACAGGAGCTCCTGAACTGTCACAAGAAACACAAACAGATCATGGTGTTTTGGTGCTACAGCTCGCGGGCCTGAAGTGGAGCATCATGACCAACCAACTCTTTGGATTCTTTGTCTTGTGCTGGCATTGGACAGCTGCATTTGTTGGAACAGAGATGGGAGGAGAAACTGGGTCACTGTCAAGCACAGTGTTGATCTGCGTATTTGCAGACCCAAGTTTTTTTAGTTCTAGGGCCACTTTGAAAACATCCTCTGTGCAAGGGGAGCCCTGTGGCCCAAGGAAGAGTGCAGCTCCCAGTCCTGTCTCTGCCGTCATGCCCGTGTGAGAGAAGCAATGCAGCAGCTGTGCAAAAGGGCTTTGAGATTCAGCAACAAAGTGGTTATTTAGAAACGAGATGTTTGTTGTTTTTGTAGTAGTGCATTCCTTTGAAATGATGGGCTCAGCTCCTTGGCAGAGGATGCTGCTGGACGTGGACACCATGCACAGCCCGCACGTCCCCAGGCACTGCGGGCATCAGAGCTCCACGTGCCAGAGGCAGCACGACGTGCCCAGCTCGGGTCTGCTGCCCTGCAGGAGGAGAGAACGTTGGGTGTCTGTGCCCAAATCCAGACCCTGTGCCTCTCCCTGCCGGTGCCGCCGAGTCGGAGTGCTCTGAGCCTGGTGCTCCTGCGAGCTCTGGAGTCCTTTAGCTTCTGGTCAGGGCTTGAGCTGTTCTCTTTCCAAAAGGACCTGGGCAGTCCCTCGCCTGGAGTGCAGTCTGTTCATAGCCTTTAGCCTTTAGCTTGCTTTTGGCTGGTCTGCTTTAGGAGAGTTCTCTCTCTTTCTGTATTGGCATAAGTAGCTGCGAGATGAAGGAGGAAAGAGGAAAGGGGCATCAATAATGAGTAAACGTTAAATTTCTGTCTACGAAAAGGCTGTTTGATAAGTTGGTAGCCATTTAAACAGCACTCTTAATAAAATACAGTCTTTTTCAGAAAGGCCAGTTCAGTTCTGTGCCATACATGGATTTGCAGTATCTGAGATGGATGAGATCTCTCTTCTGCTTTCACAAGAAACAATTTATTTACAGGGTGAGCCTGTCAGACCTGCGTGAGTGCTGCCAAACCTGGCAGGTCTGCAGAATAAGCTTTTGTTGGGTTTGTACTTCCAGCTTCCTCCTTCAGCCAAAGTGGCCCTGCTCGAGCCACAGGCTTTGTTCTGAGAAGTATTAAGATGGTCAAAAGCTGGGCCCTGTTCTCACCTGCCAGCCAGTCCTGACTGATGCTGCACGTGTTTGGCAGTGTGCTGCGTGGGATGGCTTGGAGCAGAAATGAGGACTGCAAAGGTGTTGTTGCTTGAACCTCCACGGAGAATCAAAGCCTGATTTCTCTCTTTAGCTAGTGTTGTGGTTTAACCCCAACCAGCAGCTCCAGACCACACAGCTGCTCACTCACTCACCCTCCCCAGCCCCTGAGGGGTGAGGAGGAGAATTGAAAACAGGAAAACTCATGGATTGAGATAAGAACGGTTTAATAATTGCAATAAAAATAAAATATTGTCATAATTGTAATGAAAAAGAAGATAACAAGAGTGTGAAATAAACCCCAAGACAGATGAGTGATGCACAATGCAATTGCTCACCACCCACTGACCAATGCTCAGCCAGTCCCTAGGCAGCAGTCAGCCCTCCTGGCCAACTCCTCCCAGTTTATATACTGGGCATAATGTCATATGGTATGGAATATTCCCTTGGCCAGCTTCAGCTGGTATTCCTGGCTCTGTCCCCTCCTAACTTCTTGTGGCCCTCCAGCCTTCTCGCTGTCAGAGCTTGAGATGCTGAAAAATCCCTGACTTGGTATAAACACTGCTTAGCAACAACTAAAACATCAGTGTGTTATCAGCGTTATTTTCATACTAAATCCAAAACACAGCACTGCACCAGGAAGAAAATTAACTCTATCCCAGCCAAGACCAAGACAGTTAGGAATTAATCTGGGGAGTGACTCAGTCTGCTGTGAAACTAACTAGTGCTGCTGCAGCTTGGACTTCTCAAGCACGTTGTTCCAGCTACTCAAAGGAGTGACACTCTGCTCTTAATTAAAATTTGTAATTGTAGTTGCTTTTTCTTTGCTGTTTGCTAAGCTAATGAGGTGATCATAGAGAGAGAGGCAGGAGGATCCACTGGGAGAAGTCAGAGGTCTTTCATGGCATTACCAGAATGCCAGAACTCAACCTGCTCTAGCTTGTAGCATCATTTTTTTACTGAGAGACATGAGCTTTGCATCTACTGTCCATAGGAGATTAATGTTTCTGTTCCACTGGAGCCTATGGCTCAGAAATAATAACCTGGTGAGAGGTACACCAAAATAGTGCATGAAAAGGTCGTGATAACAATTACGGGAGAGTGATAAAAGCAATTAAGTATTCACAGCAGCTTATTCTTCTGTAAGGGTGGAGATATCCCGTTTTAGAGAGGAGCAGAGGTCACGCTGTAGAAGGATGATGAGCATATTTGATGTGGCAGCTGATGGGTTCCCTGACTTGAGCAGGGCAAGTATCCTTTTTATCTGTGTTCAGGGCAGTGCAGGAAGAGGAATCAGCATAGATGATGAAGAAACACCTACTCTGAAAGCTGTTAGGCAAGAAGCTGCAGGACTTCCTTGAGCTGTGGAGAAGTGAACATCTGCACCAAATCCCCACGGTGGTACCAGTTCTCCAGGGAGGGAGAGCAGCAGCAGGAAGCTGGAGCTTTCAGCATCTTCACTGCAAAGATGCACATTCTCTGTGGCTTCAACATCTACTTCTCCTGCTGCGCTACCTTTCCGTTCCCAGGCTGAGTCTGGTGGGTTGGGAACATTCCCCACACCAGCTTTATTTGTTGTGCTGCAGGCTTGTTCCTTCACCTCTGCCAAAGGGTTTGTAGCCTGCGTCCTCTACCATGCAAAGGCAACGTTTTGCTGCCAAGGTGATGGTATAACTGAGATTTAAGGCCTATGTGTGTGCAAAACCCTGCAGTGCTTGAAATGGAAGTAGAAACACAGTCGTCCTCAGTCTGTGTTTTTGTATGATTCACGAGGGAACTTCTGGGCATTGAGAAGAAAACGTGTACCCCATGCCAATAAATAAACACTGCAAAGCTTACTGGTGCATTAACGGTGGTTTTGGTGCAGGATTGATACCTAAGCATTGGGTGAATGTGTGTGCACGTCCCATCAGCTTTGCCAAGGGCAGTGGTGCTGTTGGGGTGGGTGAGGAAGCAGGCGCAGAGTTAAGTGCCTTGCACGTTCGGAGTCAGCAGCAGAGCTGGAAATAGGACCCCGGTGCCTTGGCTCTCAATCCTCTGCTAATCACAGCACCCGAGGTGAAATAAAAGCCTGCTCCAATCTTCTGCTAGTGCCCAGGGCTGGGAGGCACATCTCCTCCCTTTTGGAGCACAGATATGGGTCGAGGGCTCTGGAGAAACTCCTCGTGCTGCTCTCCTAGGATGCTGCGGGGATGTCGGCTGTTCTTGCTGAGCTGGAGGAACTGGAGTAACACTCCCTGCTATTAACCCCCGAGTGTTTTTGTTTAGCTCAGACTCTATCAGAGAGGACTGTGCTTTGCTTCCTTTTTGTTGCCAGTGGCAGTGCATTTTTTGTTTTAACAGCAATTTTGCCTTTGTTGCCGAAGCTGCAAGTAGGGCTGGGCCAGGCGAGGAAGTGTAATTAAAGTTTGCTCAGACAAAGGCGTTTGGTGACGAGATGCAGTGTTGCTGAATCCACAAGGGGCACAATTAACTGATAAGAGTAAACTAATTGTTATTCATATTAAATTAGGGCACAGGTGATTTGGAAAATCTATAGACACTCCCATATGCTTTGCGATTTTGCATTGCAGATTATGGTTTTATAAGGCCCTTCTGGGATTTGGATTACAGAGGCAAAGAGTGGAGCTGTATCTAAACTGAACATACTCTTTCCTGATTAACTACATGATAAAAACATAAATGTGCACATCAGAGGATTTATCACTGTGTTTGCATATTAATTTTTCTTTTCCAGGCGTGAACACAGCAGTTTTTTTATAGATTCAAGTGATTCTGTTGAGCGGCAGCTGGGTAAACCCAGACAAGGTGACATGATTCCCATGTTGTCACGTTGTAGTTTTGAGATGGAGGTTAATAGCAGGGAATGGGCATATGGCAGGGACTTCACTGCCACAGGAGCAGTAGGAGATGCTGAGATATTTTCTACTGGTTCTTTTGTGCTGTGCTGTCGTGGGCTATGAGTACTTGTAGGCAGGAGGTAGCAGGGTGAGGTGAGGCTGCAAAGAGGTGCAGTTTGCCTGCAGACTGCATGGGCATGGCAGGCTGCTGGAGCTTTTGGAACAATTCTGCACCACGCTCTGTTGGCTTAAAAGAATATTCCTGAAATGAATATTTATAAACGGGACACGAAAAAGAGTCTAAATTGCTTGTGTGATCTTGGGACATGCGAGATGTTATGATTATTTGTGCACTTCTGTGTCTCGCTGTATCAGTTCATTGTGTTGCAATCCCAGTGTGTCACAAGCTGCTCAGGAAGGAAGTTGTCTCTCAGTGAGATCCAGAACTGCCTGGCAAAGCTGTGGTAGAAAATGTGGGGACAGCAGAACAGGAAATGGGGCAGAGCATGTGTCAACAGCATGGCTGAGGTATTAAGGCAGAGAGAAGTGCAGGCCTTTGGCTTGGACTTGCTGGTAAGTCTCCTGAGCCCTAAGAGCAAAGAAAGGTAGTCCCCCATTTAGGGGACTTAACACACCAAGACACCCAGGTGTAATTCCAGCAGTGCACAGGTGTTCTTGCTTCCTCTCCTCTCTTCTGGTCTCAAGGTGTGGCATCCAGAGCAAGCACAAGAGTTCCTGACCTGTATGATGGGTGTGTGGAGGGTTGGGTGGAAGGTTTGGAGACAGAGTTTAATTACAAAGCAGTGTGGAGAGAGCTGGGTCGCTGTTTATGTTTGTTTGCTAAGAGGGTGGTTCCTAATAAATTAAAATCCCTGGGAGGACAGTTTGGGTGTATGTGATTTAACACCGTCTGGGTTGTGCTAGTCTCTGAACAATCTCTGCCTTGGATTGTGGCCAAGATAACGATCGGAGAAGGGCTGTAGCTGGACAGGGAGTCCAGGGCTTATTGAATCACTCCTGCCAACTCCCAGCAACGTGCTAAACCATTTCCTTCTGGAAGATCCCCTGAGTGAGGTTTACCTACGGTGGGTCTTTAGCCTGCAAAGAGTTTCTTCCAAGATGTTAAGAAGCACCACTGTCCAAGGGGAGCTCCATGCAAAGTGTAGCTCTCCTTTCGTGGGCTCTGAACTGATGCAGGCTCTGTCTCTCAGCAGGGCAGAGAAGAGGAGTCTTGTCTTAGGCTGAGGTATCTTTTCTGGAGCAAATCCCAGTGGTAAAACAAGCCAGGCTATGGATTTGAAGAGGAGAGCACCACCTGCTGATACGTCACAACGGCTTTTCTTTTGTTCTCCCCATCACTTGCTCTGGCCTGCTTCTAAATGTGTTTTGCATATAGCTGTGGAGCATCCTGAGGGCATGCTGAATCCACACTCCTAGGTGTATAAATGCCCCCTGTGCAGGTACAGAGCCTTGATGGAGCAAAGCAGCTCCCGATAGGCAGTGCTGCCAGGGAAGAGAGTATCTCCCTGTCTTGGCTTCTGCTTGAAAACCTGGTGGCCTCTGGCCCTTGGAGAATAATAACTGGGCCAGCAGATGTTTGCTGGAGGATCTTTTTGCCCAGTATGCATGTCAGAAAGTAGGAGCAAGGTTCTGTTCCAGAGAGTAGGATGGACAGTGGCGTTTAAAGGGAGCACAGTAAATAGGTTGAGGGAGTTTGCTGCATGGAGAGTTAACAGGAGCGTTTAGTTGGATTTGTGGTTTTGAGCAGCTGCTGCTCAGCCCTCCTGTGGGAAGAAGGGGAATTGTCTAAGACTGGCCAAGTGGACAAACTTTGAGGTCTCTTGCAGAGCCTTGGGTCCTTCTCATCTGCGTGATAAGGGAAGTGGGACTATCAAATGAGGTTCTCCCTTCCTAGTATCAGGGTTGGCTCATGAAGACCTCAGGCCTGTCATTTCAAACACTGGCCTGGCTCATTGCCCGTCCTGTTTCTGTAGACATCATATCCCAAGCCTGGCACGGCAAGGTGGTAATAGTCTGGAGCCCAGCCTAGGAGCTGGGCAAGCTCCTGGAAAGCCTGAGATGAGACAGGTCCCGTGTTCAGGCTGGCAGGCGGGTGGGATGGGAGGCGTGGACCGCAGTGACCCTGGGCTGCCCTGGCTGGCACAGGGCTCCCCCAGCAGCACAGCGCCGCCGCCCCCTGCCCCGGGGGTGCCAAGTCACTGCCCTCGTGCCCTCAGCCCTGCGTGCCTGGGCTAACGGGGCCTGGTCCGTGCCTGGCCACAGCATGGCTCTGGCAGAGCTCCTCATGGCACTGCCCGAGGGTGCCGCCAGCGCGGGGAGAGGGCAAAGGGAGCTGCAGCTCAGGCACCCCCGGGGAGACAGCCCAGTGGGGGCGGCTGCCCCAGCTCTGCCCTGCCTGCCCGCCGCGCTGGAAGGGGCACACGGGGCACAGCCATGGAGCGGGCCTCAGGACAGCAGGGGCGGGCAGAGTGTCGGGGTGAGCATCTGGTTTGGGTTCTCCTGTGCCTCTGGCCCTGTGGTAATAAACCTTACATAACCCTGGCCCAAAGCACGGCGTTAGTATTTAAAAAATGACATTTAAGGTATTGAATAGATGCTGTGTTCTCCAGAAGGATATCTCTGCGTGCAGGCACGTGCTTGAGGCTTTGTTTTCCTTTTATAGTGGATTGTCGTGTGTATGTATTTTACTCGGGGTGTTTTGTGCTATAATAAGAAGGGAGAGGGAGCAGGAAAATACTGTTCTGTTTATATACACTGCTGTCAACAGTGATACTGTCCATTTCAGATTCACATCCTCTGTGGTGCTCTCTGGATTCCAGGCAAACAACACCCTTCCCCCTTCATCCCGAGATCCTTCAGGAGGATTGCCTGAGCCTCTCCTCCCATACCCCTCTTGCTGGCAGGCTTGCCCTCTCCTGGAATTTGGCTCTGGTGAATGTGGCACGCTCCATATCCAGCATGCAAACAAGTCGATATGCTAAGGTTCAAAGGGACAACCTTGGAAAATGTCAGGGCAGTGTCTGTGCACCATTGTTCTGATGCTCCAATCACAAAAAAAAGGAGCTCTGAGTGAGTCAGGCTGTAATTTTTATTCAGGAGGGCAGAGGGACACAGCAATGACTCTCTCTACGTGTCTATGTCCCTCCTGAGCTTCTTTGACACTTTTCCCAATGCCTTTCACCTTTGTGAGTCTTCAGAGACAGTGATGCAGGGCTGAGCCTGCAATGTTACTGCTCACCCATAATTTTTATAAATCTCAGGTGTAGCACATCTCCTTACCCTCCTCCCACAGTTTTTATATCTTTTGGTTTTGTGGCAGGAGCGCTTTTATGCCTCTTTTCCCTTGCTCCCCTCCCTCACCCAGCCCTCCAACAGGCAATGAATGTGCCCTTTCCCATCTCTTGATATAGGCCTCCAGGGACAGTTCCTTCCTATCCATCTCCTGAATGCCATAACAGCAGGTAGCCTGGGACGTGCTGGAAAAGGGCTGCGTCTGAATCCGCCCTTTCGAGATGAGTGGACGCTACACATTTTTAATAGACCCAGAGTTCAGTGAAACCCTTAGTACCAGCTGAATTGGCACAAAATTCCCAGACAAGTAGTCTTTGGAGCCGATCTCTCCCTAGGCACCTTGCAGAAAATGAGACCAAGGACAAAAAAAAGGCCGTGTTCCCTTTGATTGCAAGAACTGCCTCGTTGTGCAGAGGAGTGGCTGAGCCAGAAGCTAGCCCAGCTTGTGTGGTCTCTTCAGCTGTGCTTGAAGGATTCTGGATTGGCAGCCTTTGTTCATCCTTGTTCATCCACAGGGTAGGTGCAGCTTGAGGGGAGAGGCTCACCCTCTGTGGACAGTCCTTCAGCAGTGGCCTGGAGGCACCATTTCCCTGGTATGTCCCGTGCAGGCCTTGCCAGTCTCAGCAAAGGTGACTTTCACCCAAGGCAGTGGCTCAGGGCCGTGCATGGAGTCCACCAGTTTGCTTCACCTCAGGAGGATAGAGTTTGGGAGCTGCTGGCCCTGGCACCACGATGGTGCAGGCAGGATTTGTCAGTGTGTCGTGACACCTGCTAATTTGTGGGTAATGCTTTGACTTCCAAACTACATAGCAGGCGTGTGCTCCCAGGCACCCCTTGAGATGCACAAGTTAAAACTGGTATGAATGTTATAAGTTCAAAACAAAAAGCCTGTTGGGAGTCACTGGTGAAGATCACTGAAACTCCACAATATGGGCCTCAGCTCCCTCAGTACTAAAGGTTTACACAATAACTGGAAGGTTGTGGTTTTTTCTTATTGTTCCTTTTTTCATCAAGAGTAACTAAATCAGCCTATACCTACAGGTTACCATGGCACTGTAACCTTGCCAGACCTGGAAGACAGGGAGTAACAAGGGAGTTGTTACAGCTGTGGATCTGTGCGTGTCCTGTGTGGAACATGGAGTGGGAGGAGATGGTGGTGTGTGGAGGGGGTTGATCTGGTTGGAAGCAGGTGAGCAGGCAGCAGTGACAGCACAGGTAAAAGGTAACTCGCCCCCACCTCAGGGCTGCTGGCTGATGTTAAACTGTCCAGCTGCAAGTGTGACATTCAAGAGATGTATATGCTGTGGTGTTCAGCCATCTCAGAGAGATCTGCTGCTGAGCATGAGTCAGCCCTGCCTGGGTTAACTATTAAAGGGCAGTATCAGGAGATAAGATCTGTACTCTGCTCCCCAGCCCCTTCAAACCATCTGTCCTCCAGGTGGTCCCTAGAAGGAAGGGAGTATCCCCATGGTCCTGCTGCATTGTTAGAGGTCACGGAAGTGTCCTTTCTGCCCACTGGGCTTGGTGCACTTGTCCCCAGATTGGAGGCATTACCTAGTCACGTCCAGAGCCTTCTTCCCATGGGGGAAGCATCCTCCTGCTGTCCTTGGCCCAGTGCAGGGGCCCTTAGCCAGCTGCCAGAGTGGACCTGGGGATGCCTTGCTATTTGGGTAGGGATGGCTGAGCGGAGCCATGGAAAGACGTGGTGTCAGATAGAAAGGGAGCTGCATGAGCTCTGAGGAGCGCTACCTGTGATTGCAAAGCCCAGGTGGACTCTGCTGGGGACCCATCACTCTGGGCACGGAGGCACACAGGACAAGGAGCAGAGGGTGCTTCCACCAAAGTCGGCGTGCAGAAAGTGGAGCAGAGCTCAGCCTCCCTTCCTGAGAGGGGAACCTTGCTTTCCACCCAGCGTAGGGTCGCCGCTTTCTCTCAGAGGTGCTGAGCCTCCTCACCAACACGACCCTTCCCTCACGCCCAGCCCTTCCTAGCCTCACACTTTCCATTTGCCTGCTGAGCTGGGAGAGCGTCTCCCCTAGCCTGTGGCTGGTGATGCTGTGGAGTGAGGAGAGCAGGAACCAATTCCTTAAGGGGCCATCTCGGAGCCTTCCCTGGCTTTTCCTCCCGTCGCAGGAAGAAGTGCCCCTGCCCAAGTGGAATAAATTGGTACAGACCGTTAGCAGCGCAGGTCCTCCTCTGCTGGGGGGAGGGAAGGGGCCGTCGGCACCACTCTGGATACAAAGCAGCCAGCCACGCTCTGGCTCCTTCCTCCTGCACCCCGTTGGCCTCCTCCTCCTCCTCCTCCTCCCTGTTTGCACGCTCCCTCCCTCTTTCACTCTCTTTCTTTGCCTTAACGCCACGCTGCAGAGAGGCAGACCTGGGGAACCGGAGTCCACAGAGGCAGCGGAGGAGGAAGGAGCTCTCCAGTGCTGCTGCTGTGCGAGTGAAACGGGGAGGCAGGAGGCGATGAAGGAGTGTCTTGATTACTGCCTGGATTAACAGAGAATACATTAAAATTAAAAAAAAATCTGGACCAAACAAACAAGGAAAAAGGGAGGAGAGAAGGAGGAGGAGGCTGCTGCGGGGAGCCCGCTCTGGTGGGTGAACAGCGGCTTTGAATCGTGCCTCTGTTCCCAGGGATTAAAGCATGAATGGGAGCAGCTTTCCAGCCACGATGGAGAAAGAAGGCTGTTCAGGCTATGGGAATAAGGTAACTCTTGCCTCTTGCAGGCATTGCATGGCTGAGCTGAGCAGGACAGAGATCCTTTATGCAAAGGGCTGGGAGTGTGTATGTGTATATGCAGGGGGCAGGGAGTGGGAGGAAGCAGGAGAGACCCAAAGCAATTTTTCTACCCTCCCCAGTGTATTTAAAGAATTCAGAACGGGTCCCAAGGGCTGCCATGCTGGAGATCACTTTGCCCCCCCTTTTTCAGACTGGGTGCCTGAGGACCCAGTCCTCACGACACCAGGCTGCTTTGCCAGGGCAAGGCTGGCTGGGGTATAGGGAAACGTGCCGGTGTCTCGCCTCCAGGAGCACTGTGCTCCCAGCCTTGCCCTCCCAGACCTGCACCCGCTCTGGGGCTCCCCTCGTGGGAAGCTGCATGGGGACCACAGTGGCCCTGTGCCCTTCCAGCCCCCCAGTGCATCCGTGCAGAAGGATGGGAGGGAGGTGAGAGGAGACTGAGAGTTGCTTTTCTCTTCCCTCGGTCATCCTCTGCCTTTTCTTCACAACAGAAAAGGATGGGATTTAGGAGGAGGGGGAACTGAAATCCCTTTCGTGTGTGCCAGCAGTGCTGAGAGCCAACTTTGAGGCTGCTTAAGGGGAAAAGCTTTCCAAGTGCTACATTTTGGAGGAATGGGAGATGGCTCAGCGATGCTTTGCCATCTGAGGAGTGATCTCTGTGTCGTGTTCCGCTGTGGGAGCGGGTGTGGATGACAAATAGAGATTGTGGGGAGAAAGTCCTCCATGGTGATCAATGAAACTGTCCACAAATGATGCTTTCCCTTTCCCTGCTGGGCCTCACTCTGACTCAATTCCTGGGTCTCTGACCCTGGAAGTCCTAATTTATCTCAGTTAAACCAGAAAGCACAACTTCAGACAGTATCGAGAGGTGGGTTAGCCGTTAGCCCAGGTATTTAGGAAAGCACTGAGCAGAGGCTGATATTTTTGGCTGTGGAGCCCATATCCAGATAATCCCAGCAAGCAGAGGTCTTGGCTGGGCATCCCTCACTACCATTGGCAGGATCTTGCTGCTGCAATATCAATTTGCTCTGTGCTGTCCATCATATACCCCCTCCTCCCCTTACCTTCAGGGGCTTCTTGATGGGTCTTGGCATGGGTTAGGAAGCCTTTGCTTTGGTTCCTTAGATAATGACATGTCTTGGGAGTCCCCACTTATGTGCACAGAAGGTCATGAGCCCCACTGAGCCATCAGCTGACATAAGAGCTCATACACACGTCTGGGGAGTTTGTGGTCCAGTCTTACAGACTGGAGGAGACTATGCAGTCTGGTGCATGGGTCTGTGTGTACCTGTCTGAATTGTTCATCTCCCTGAACATCTACAGGGAGGTGTCCCCAGCTTGTGCAGACGAGTGAGGCTGGCTGTGTTTGTACATGCCCATAAATATGGAATAAGGGCAAATGTATGGTGGAGCTTCAAGGCATTCTTCTGTTTCATGAGTAATCCCTGCTCATATGAGGAAAGTCTCCTAACTCACACGACATGCATCTTGCTTGCCTTGTTAGTCCTTCTCCATACACAGATCTCCAGTGCAAATGAATTGACCAGGATGTGGCTAGCAGGTTGCAGTGGTTGAGATTGCTTGGTTTACCTGACAGAGTTGGGATTGAAAAGGTGTGGGAAAGTAGAGGCACTGGGGAAAAAAGGGCAAAATATCTTCTTCCTATATGTAGCACCCAACTGTGTTTTTTGTGTGAGCTTCAAGGCATTGAGGAATATGGAAGATGTTCTGGTGAAGGAACTGAGTAGTTGGACAGTGAAAAAGAAGGGTGTTTCTCCCATTTCTCTCTGTTACTTCTGAGACAGGGGACCAAGAGCCTTGGAAATGGCCAAAGCCAGCAGCATAGTGGATGCTACTAGAATGGGAAGGTAGCTGACCAATAATTTTGTTTTCCTGGTGAATATATATGAGTGTATGAAATACAGAGGGAGAAAAATGCAATCAGTGACGTTGTTTCTGAGTACTTTCCCATTTCATGCAGCTGACTTACAAATCCCTCCCCACACCACCCAGAGGCATTCCTAGTGAAAGACTGGCAGCTCCTCCAGCAGAGCACTGTCAACTTTTAGTCATTGGCAGTGCAGCAACAGCCTGAAAGAGCTCCAAGCTGCACTGACCTGAGGAAAGGGGCAGGAGAGGGGACCCAAGTTTCAGTTCTCTAGGACAGCAAAGCGTGAAGGTGTCTGTAAAGGTCATGGATGTGTTGGCAAGCAGGAGAGGAGGAGAGTGCACTCACTTGTTACTTGGCATCCCAAAGTTTGCTGACCCATCAAGGTGGCTCACAGTGGTGAGTGAGTGCAGAGGGGGGATAGTGCCCAGCTCTAGGAAGGGACTGACACCTTGTATGCATCAGGCCTGATGCTGTGCCAGTGGGGTCAGCGATGCTGTTCTCCTGTGGCTTTGTCCTCCACAGAGCTCCAGCCAGCTACAGAGGTGCCTGGGTTTGCTCCCTTTCCTCCCTTGACCTGCAGTGGGGTTCTGTGGCTCTCTGATTTTTGCTCTGCAGCTGTGCACTTGTGAGGCAGGAGGGTGGGTGAGCACCTCGGGTGTGCAGAGCCTTGTGGGGTTTTAGCACCCTCAAACACTGCAGCTTTCTGGCAAACAGTTGCTGTAGCTGCTAGATCTGACCCAAGCTGACCAAGAAATCTTCCAGTAGCAAAGTGTGAGCACACGCTCTCCCCTCGTGCGAGGCTGGCTGCTCAGTGTCAAAATAATGCCTTCTGAAAGGAAAACAGAGCGTCTGCCTTTCTGATCTTTTCCAGCACCTTCATGTTGCAGCCACAGAAGCCTTGGGGAATGAAAAGAACTGTCTTTTAAGGGACACTAGGGCAAATGTTGCAATTCATTTTTTAGCGTTTCGTGGAGACTTGGCTTTTGCAATGCTTTTGCTCTCTCTTGCCCTTGTTCTATTTCTACTAGCTCAAAAAAAAAAAAAAGTTGTGCAAAAGCAGATTATTCTCCTTCAAACAAAACCCAGTGGGCAGATTTGAATCCGTAGGAAGACAGGATATGGTCCTTTCTTGCATCACTGTGCATTTTGTCTTGCAGGGTTGAGCAGTGCCAGAGGCTGCCTGGCTTCCAGGGCTGCTTTTCGTATGGGCTTAGCAGCAAGATCTCAGACTTCTGCAGATGCTGCAGGCCTTGGTCAGTGTCTGTCTCTAGGAGTGATGCTTTCTGTGGCTTTCTTACCCTCTGCTTTTTTGTGCAGCCCTTCTGCAGCCTTGAAAAGTTAGGTGGGTTGTAGCTCTAAGTCTTGCTTGGAGATATGGCTGGAAGTGCATTTGGTGTGGCTTCAACTCACTCAAAAGGAGAGCATCTTCTGGAAGCAATGTCACTGGAAGGGCCCTCAGCAGTGTCTTTTTTATGGGCCCTTGTTCTCTGTAACATGTTGTCTTTTATGCTTTGCTGGTGGAGACCCTGAGTCAGTTACCTACCAGGGTTTTGCTTCTCTCATTGCCAAGCTCAAGAGTGAGGATAGATTCTTCCTTTTTCTCCCAAGTGGTCAGTTACCTACCAGGGTTTTGCTTCTCTCGTGGCAAGACAGCGATCTCTGCCAAGCTCAAGAGTGAGGGTAGATGCTTTCTTTTTCTCCCAAGGGGCCCAAAAGTTACCTACCAGGGTTTTGCTTCTCTCATTGCCAAGCTCAAGAGTGAGGATAGATTCTTCCTTTTTCTCCCAAGTGGCCCAACTGTTTATGTTTGGGTTAGCAAGTTGATATCAGGGCTGGATTCACCTTCAGAAGCTAATAAGGGCTTTGCTGAGTGGAGATCACAGGGTGTGGCCCATAATTAATCTTCATATCTTGAACTAGACACATGGACCACCCCAAAGTGCTCTAAGTATTACAAGGTATTAGTCACTATTGAATATATCCTCCTACATTTTTTAATGGGAACTCCACGCCTCCAGGGAACTGAGGCACTGAGAGACTGAGGAAGCACCTGGGAACAGTTCACTGTGCTAGGGAGCAGATCCTGGACTCTTGCAGTGCTAATGGCTTTGTCCTGCAGGTTTAGCCAGTTTAATCCTCCTCCCCTTCTTGACCCTCTCTGTCGGTGGGTGTGTTTGTTGCACCAAGTGGCACTTTCCAAGGCACGTTGTTCACAGGCTCATAAAATGACTCCTGCCCAGCAAGATACCTTCTGGATCCCTGCTTCCCAGGCAGCTTTGCACGCCTGTGTTTTCTACCCTGGCCTGTGTGTAGAAGCGTGTGTTTTCCCCCTTGTACAGCTGTGTGCAGGTGCACACACACTCTGGGTGTGTCTCTGAGAAACGTCCTGTCCTGCCTCAGTGCCACAGAGCTGTTCAGCAGCTTCCTGGCTACAATGGTACCTCGGAAGTCCCTCTGGCTCTCCTATCTGTAAGAGCTGTGGGGAACACAGTGTGACATGCCTGGCAGTGACAGCAGAATAAATAGGAAATGCTCAAGATCCCCCTCCTGCCTGGATCTGAGCTATTGTCCTAAAGACGGGGCAAGATCTAAGCTTCTGTACAAGGCTTCCTGTGCTTCTCGTGCTAGTCTCTAAGAGCAAGTGATGTATTAGCTCTCAAAGGCTGTGTTAATGCCTTGGTCACTGCTGGCCCAGCTCCAGCCTGTGTGCTGCTCTGGAATGCTATTTATTGTTAATTCCTGAGATGTGGTTTGATCCTCCAGAGCCCTTGGTGCTGTGAACATCTAGTCTCTGCAGTGGAGCGTAGCATGTCAGTAAACAGGATGGACAAAGAAAATACTGCAAGCTTGGGTTTGATGGAAGTGTAGCCAAATGCTGGCAAGGGAAAGGTAAGTGGCCTGTGATCACATAGGGAGTCCCCTGGCAAAGATATAGGAAACCAGAGAAGAAATTATACCGGTTAGAATGGGACAATCTTCAGAAAGACATTAAAAAAACCCCATCTCTGAAACCTCTGGGAGGGGATTTACATCTCCACATCGTGATTGAGAATTCTCTCCATTCAGCTCCAGGCTGTTGCAAAGACACGTCTGCACTGCAGAGCCCACAGAAGAGAGATCCCACTGATCCCTAAGTTCCTTCCACAGTGTTTCCTGGAGACTGGTTATCCTCTCTGAAACAACAGCAGCTGGTGCCTTGCTAATGCAACGTGCAAAGCAGAGTTCAGACTGTCTCCTTCCATTCCTTCCTTGTGAGCTCTAGACCGGTGGGCTGGGTTGTCAGAAAAATTTGCTCTCCTGCACTGTCTGCCATCTGGGAACGCTGTCAGAGCCCAGTGGGTAGATAACTGAAGCCTGTAGCTCAGAAAATGAAGCCTGCTTACCACCCAGAGAGATGGGAAACCCTTTGCTCAAGTGTACTGAAGATACGGATGTCGGCTCCTGGGGCTTCAGCTGTATGGTAAACAGAAATGGGCATTTCCAGAGTGCAGCTCATCTCATCAGACTTCTTGCAAGTGAGAATTCGTCTGGAGCCAGATGTCCACAACTGCAGCTGCCACACAAAGGTCTCCTCCCAGCCAGCTGCAAGGTCCCACTCCTCCAGCCTCCTGGACGCTGTGTGTTATGTTGTGTGAGTGGCAGAGCCCCAGTTTCTCCAGTGCTGCAGCTCACTGTGGTTATGGGGTCAGAGCTCGTGGAGAATGAGAGACACACTTCATTTTTCTGACAGGAGAAACAGGCATGGGATTTGTCTCTTGCTGGATGTCATTCTTAAATGCCCTAGCACTGTTCCTTCCTCGGATTCAGCACCTGAAAGACAAAAGAAGGCTAATCCACAAGAAATACTTTGACTCTGCCTCGCCTTCCATTCAGCTGGAAAGAGACCAGGAGCAAAGGGATGGATGCTGAGGCTTTGCTCTGGATTTCATGAATGGATGAATGTAGAGATGCAAGTGGGGATTTTGAGGGGATTTGGAAGCCTGCTCCAGGATTTGTCTGGCACGCAAAGCATTTATAATACTTCCAGCATTATCATAACATAATGCCAGCATGATTCAGGGCCCACTCCATCTCTCCCTCAGTGAATCAAAAGCATAACTCCTATCACCATCAGTGGGAGAGGGACCCCACTCATCCTGGTGGCACAAAGCGAGTGCTGAGGTGCTTTGGCGTGCTGCTGGGAGTGAGTGGGTCTGGCTGCATGTCTGTGTGGGTGCTGAGCAAGCTGCACGAGTGACGCTGCCTCGGTGCAGCCGCGGCCTCCTCGGGGAAGCGCGGTGTGGTGGTGGAGGGGGTGCCTGGGTTACCTCCCCCTGGGCTTGTCTGTAAATACCACCCCAGTGCTGAAGCATTCTGGCTGAACTCCTGAGGTTTTGTCCTTTGCATTTCCATCTGTTTTGTAGCTTCTAAAGCTAAAGAAGAAACACGTACCAACGCATTTCTCTTAACACAGGTGGCCCCTTGAAGGGCGGGACTGTACTTACCAGAGTCTGCACAGGACTGTCCTCGGGGAGTCCAGCTTCTGGGGAATGAGCAAAAGCCAGCAAGCACTCTGGAGTGACATTGCTGTGGCCACATGGGACCAGACTAGAGGATCTCCTACGATTCTTCCATCTGAATCCCACAGGCTGTGCCAGGGAGAGTAAAGGTGGAGGTGTGCTGAGACACCAGAGGCCCTGGAGTGTTTCTGGCTAGTACATCCAAGTGAGCTTTTTGCAGCCTCAGCTCATGTCGGCCCCATCCAGGCACATGTAGTTGCCTCCCTGGTATGTGGATAACTCTGCAGGGGCCTGTGACAACAGCTGGATGAGTCACTGTCCTCCTGTGGGCACCAGGTCACTTCCCATGCCCTACTTGCCCTTCCATCCCTCTGTCCCTGTGTGGAACCATAACTGCAAGCCCAAGGGAAAGGTTGGAGTTTGTGGAGTGAACAGGAGGTGAACGATATTGTGCCGTAGCCATTAACGAGGTACATTAACCAGATGATGAGGGAGCGGCCTGACAGGGTTGTTAACTCCTGTCCCTCACTGTAACAAGGCTGTAAAACTCTCCAGAGGGATCAAAGCGAGAGCAGCACCACACTCTTCTCGGGTGAGCTGAGGCTGAGGAAAGAGCAGCTTTGCAGGAGGAATTTTGTTAGAGACTGGGTGCGGTACCTGGAACCTGTTTTGGCTCATGAATAAGTTGATGTTTCTTCTGAATAATAGATGCACATGATGGTTGCTGAGAGGCAGATCTCTGAGTGGGCTGGGTCTCTGAAGGAGGGAGTGAGACATATGGAGTAAGCTGCAGTCCTGTTCTGAACTGGGAGCTCGCTGGATGCTGGAAGCCTGGCAGGACTGTGCAGAGATGGCATTTGGATGGTAAACCTGGATGGCTGTGGCAGAGAGGGTGCTTGTGGGGTCTTTTAGTGTCTCCTGAGGTCAGTGCATACCACTGCCCAGCTCAGGCTCCAGGGCTGAGGAAGACAGCTCTTTGTAATGATCCCATTTATCTGCCTCCAGGAGGGGCTTGGTGTGGATGTGTGAATGGGAGGAGAATGGTGCTGTGATTAAATCCCAGCACAGGATCCTGTGGCGGGGGCCAGCAGCCCCTGACATGGCTCTGCCAGGGCAAGCAGGCAGGATTGGGGCAGCACAAAGCGAGGCTGGACTCTGAGAGTGCTGGCTTCTGTTTTTGGAGGCAAGGCTGTGCTCAGACTAGCAAGGTGCTTTAAGATGCTGCCTCACGCAGTGGTACTGAGAGGCAGCCTCTTGCTTCCTTGAGAGACAGCTTTCACCTGACTTTCTAGTGGCACGTTTTGCTTCTAATTTGGGAGAGAGAAGTGTAATCTGGCACAAGCCTGCCACCCTTGAAAGGCTGCCAGCCGGTTTATGGCACTGTGTCTGCCTGCTCCCTGCAGCCTTGGTGAGTGCAGGAAGATTCTCTCCTTGCCATCTTAGGCTCTCGCAGTCGCTGCAGGGATGCAGTGCCCCAGGAGAGGCTGACTTGGGCTGTGTGATGGGGGGCTGTATGGACAGGCAGAGGTTTATTCAGATGGGCTGTGATCCATTTGGATGAATGGCAGCTGGTTATGGAGATTAGAGCTACAGAAGTCACTACTAATGAATAATTCTTCCAGTGTCTGTCTTATAATAGTGCCACATCCACAAGGCGTGACTCTGACATATTCATTTTCAGAGTGTGCAGCTCCTGGAATGACCTTCTGCAAGGGTTTGGAAGTATTTGTTTCTGTTTGTCAGTCTGATGAGCATCATTTCTGGCACGATTTTTATGAGGAAGGTGCTAAAATTTGGAACATTGAAAAGATTGAGAGGGACCCGAGTGTTAAGGGTGGGGGCTAGGACAACTCTACCTGCATGGGAAGATGCTGACGTGCCCGTGAGGTGTCTGTACAGTGGTAGGCTCTGTGGGCAGCAGGAAGGATGCTCCTACATTTCTATGTGCCAGCTTGGCCCGAGCAGTGAGATTCAGGCCTGGCAGGAGGTTAAGAAGCAATGTGGTGAGAGTTCAACTCTTTCTTGGGTGGCTCAGTCTGAAGTCACATCTACTTTAGAGAGAGTTAGTTACTCTAAGTTATTAGTTGCTTTAGGTCTGAAATTCTCCAAATGCAAGCAGCCCATGTTGAGCCAAGAGGACTTAGAAGGGGGCCTGGCAGGCATAACTGTGAATAAAATTACTCTAAGATGAATCCCTTGGCAGCAAGGTGGAGCTGTCTGGATCCTGGAGGTGTAGATACTATCTCTGCCTTCAGCCTGGCAGACTAGCCTCAGGAAAAAGCAAAAATTGCACTAAAAGGTGCCTTTCTATAAATAAAGCCCAAAGGACAGTAGGAGGGGGAGCTGCCAATTTCTGCTCTTAGTGGAGGAATAACTGTCCATGGCATTGGGAGGTCACTGGGTTTTTTGTCACCATAATCATGTGAAGAGGTGCTGGGATGAGGAAAATATTGCAGACCATAAACCTGTTGCTGCTAAATACTGTCAGGGTTTTGCACTAGCAGGACACATGTGTGGAAGGAGTGCTTTGACCTGTGGAGCAGAGGGACCTAGGCCCTCCCCTGTCCCCTGGCTTTGGGAAATCTGACAGCTGTGAAGCCCCTGGTGGCAAAGGATTTGTTACAATCCTCTGAGGCTGTCACCCCACACATACCCTCTCTTCCTCCAATTTATCTTTTAATAATGCTGCCACCGTGAATTCGTGTCGCTGCCTCGTGTGCCTGTGCTCTGCCTGGCAGTGCTTTTTGTCTCACCCAGGCATCTCGTCCCATAACGCCCTAATGGGAAAAGACTCTGGCTGCTCAAGTTAATAACTTACCCGACAGCCTGAGTCATCTGGGTGACAGAGGAAATGGTGAGCTAGGCAGCAGCCCGGGGCTGAGCCCCTGGCTCTGGGGGAAGGGGCATGGAGCTGGGCGAGCGCTTGCACCCGGGGTGAGGTCAGCACGTGTGCTCCTTCACTGCTAACACTGCAGCCTGCTTTCAGCTTGTGAATCTTGGGGTGCTTCCCAGGGCAGTGTTGCACTGGGTACATGTGGGGAAAATGGAGGATCAGGGAGTCCAGGGAAACCTGTGCAAACGGGAGCCTGCGGAGGAGGCAGAATGAAACGAGGTCTTCACTCTGCACTGAGAAAACCAACACATTCGGAGAGACTGAAAGAGGAAATTCTTCTCTTTTGTCAAAGTGACAGAGACTTGGAGGAGCAAGTGTGCCTAGATGTCCTCCCAGACGTTCTGCATCTCCCATTTCCAGCCTGAATTGTGCATTTGTCAGGAAGCCCCAGTCCCTCGAGCTGCAGGAAGGCTCTAGGGCCACATGCAGTGCTGAGCCCTTCTCCATTCAGGCAGCACTGATTTCTCCCTCTCTGCCTCCACCATCGTTACTGCTCTGGCTCATCACCGACTGACTCAAAGAGTTTAGTAACTCTTGTTTTGAAAGATTAGTCATCTGTAGGAGTGACATATGAAAGACTGACAGTTCCAATCAAATGACAAGGGCTGCTCTTGTGCTTGCAGATTTTTGTTTAATTAAAGAAAGGTAAAATCAACCTGACTAATTAAGTGTTGTACCTTGAGATACAGCCTAGGAAGGTACAGATGTGTTCCTAATCACTTGAGGAAGCTGCCAGGCTGGCACTGCCCAGGTTGGGCAGTCTGTGCTGGAGCTCTGTTGATGCTCTCCTAGAGCTGCTCCCTCCTCAGGCAGGGGGTGCTCTGCCTCTCTGTCCCTGCCACGCGAGGTCGGTGACAGTCGTAATAATAACCATGTAATTTGCCTGGTTGATTTGAGATGTGCCATAATTGCTGCATGATTACAATATTCTTAGAGCAGCCATTACAAAACCCTCAAGTTTCTCAGAGCTCCCCAAGGGCTCGTCTCGCTCCTCACCTTGCAAGTAGAACCCTGCAAGGGAGCCTGTCTGTCCACCAGCCATGTCTGTGTCAGATCACAGGTGCACGCTTGCGACCTGCCACACTGTGGACCACAGGGCATATTTCCCTATGTTCCAGCTAGTTTGGTGGCAGGATGGTGCTTGGCCAAGCAGGTCAAACTTCTGCAAGTGATGAAGATGCTCTTGGCAATGGCAGAAGCTGGTGGTTGGCACTGGAGAGCTGGGCAGCAGGGAGAGGCACTTGTCAGTGCCATTGTTTCCTGTGAGGGCAACTTGCTTGCTGCTATTTTGAGTTGGGCTGTGAAACTGTTGGCTTAATTCTGTCTCCAGCTTTTGTTTGGCTTCTCCATTTCTCATTCATATGGAGAAGATCTGGGCTGGGTTTGGCCCTTGGGTGATTCTAAAATTAGGAGAAATGACCTTCTCCAGGCTTGCATACCAGGCTGTCAGATCGGTGTGAGCTGTGCTTTGCCAGCACCACAGGCATCCGTGTGTGTGCCATCGCTGTGTTCAGCCTGGGAGCTACCTGAGCATTGCCATCCTCTCCAAAAGCAGGCAGCTATTTTCAGCTCACCACTCGAGCAAGCTGAGGTGCAGGTGAGCCAAAATAACTATGCCCCAGGGGAAGCCAGAGTCAGAACCAGGCTCATGTTGGAAGCTGGACAAACTGGTAGATTTAGCCCTTGCCTTTCCCCCTAGGAGACAAAGTAAGAGCCAGATCCCCATCCTCGGGCAGTGCTGGAATACCTCTGGGTTTATTGGATTGCCATGGGGGGGGTGTGTGCTAGTAGAGGAAAAGAAATTGTTTCCTTCTAAATGCCTCTCAAATGGAAGACTGCCCTTGTTATTCTGACATGTCAAAGGTTCCCAGGCAGGCAGAAGCTTCCGTGTTCACTGTGGAGAAGGGAGGTGAGGGAAGAAGGAGCAGTGCATCCCAGGAAGCCCTGTGCACTTTCTTTCAGCAGGCACAGTAGGTTTAGGAGACCTTGCTGAATTTTAGCAGGGGCCGGAAATCGAAGGGCCATAATTTTAAAATGACCTTCCTGTTTCCAAGGAGAAGGTTGTGTGGGTTTGTGGCTGTACTAATGGACTGCAGAGCTGCAAGCGGCGATTGATTGTATTGTGAGCTGCTGAATTATAGTTGGGCATTTGCCTTATCATCCCAGATCCCCCTCTTCCCTTTCATGCACACTACAGCATGAAAGAATCGATGTTAATTCCTCAGTCCCATTAGTGACTTTTGCAAAGGTCACAGGCTGTCGGACTCTCTGTGCCCTGTTTGACAGCCCAGCACTGAGCAGGGCTTAGCATTTGAGCCTCATCTCTTTAAAGAAGCCATCTAACAGGGATGGGAACTGGGAGTTTTCTCTGTAGGTTGCTGTAATGGTTTTGGCTGTGATTTTTTGAACAACTGCTAACCAGGCACTGAGAGAGCTCTGAGTGCCATGCTGCATCTTTGCTGCATCTGTCCCACAAGGCCACAGGAGAGAAAACCTGTGAGAAGTACTTCTGTGACACAGTGAACAGCCCTGTGCCCCCAAGCACTGCTGCTACCTATAAATGTGTTTCTGCAGCACTGGGGTGTGTTACGATGCTGGAGGTTTTGTTGCTCAGGCAGCAGCTAACAAGGACTCTTGAGCAGGCTTCTTGCGTAGAATTCAGCAGCTACTAACTGGGACCCCGGCCCTGTTGCAGGCTTGTCTGCAGTGGAAAGGTACTTTGCCATAAGGCAGAAATTTCTCTGTGAATTGATAGCCCAGGAGCTCTTCAGCTCGCATTACCTGCATGGCTGCTCACGGTGCCTCTCAAGTAGAGGCTGCCTCCTGAGCAGCAGGTGTTGGAGGTGTTGTGGGGAGGAGATGCTTCCTGTGAATTCCCAGTGTGCTGGCAGCACTGCCCCCCAAAACAAGAGCAGCACGTTGTGCTCCCAGGGCAGCAGACACTCATCATTGCCTGCCCAGAGCACCTCTCAGCCAGGACGTGTGCCACTATCAAGCAACTGACAGCAGCTCCTGCAAAGCAGTTTTTACTTCAGTGGCATCTCCAGGAACTTGTGCTTGCAACAGCTGGTGTTTTTGAAAGAGAATTTGGATGCCTGCATGTTTTTTTTCCCCTAGCCTTTTAAAAAAAACACCTTTAAGATACTTGATATCTGTTATCAAAAAAAAAAAAAAAAAAGAAAAAAAATTACACTTTCGAAAACCAAATCCCTTTTTAAGATGTTTAGAGTGCCCAGTGGTGGCTTGCTGCAGTGTGAGAGGGCTGGCTTCCTCACTAGCTCTGCAAGGCTTCTTTTTTTTCCCCTTTTTTAATGCGTTAGAATCAGGTTATTAATAACTCTTTTTAAATAGAGCAGGATTTCTTTTTTTTTTTTTCAGGGCTAGGGAAGAACTCAATAATTAAAAGTAAGTGCTGATGGCTCTGAAGCCAGGTCTCGGGTACTGAGAGAGCTGGTGCTGAAAGGTGTGTGCCCTGCCCTGCAGCTGAGTGGGGTGGTGGGCAAGCAGTGTGTGTGGGAGGGGAGCAGCCTCATCTCCAGGTCTGGAACTGGGAACATTCTGCAGAGCCAGATGGGAGATAAAATCAGGGCTTGTGGCTTGCTGGGCACAGCTCTTCGTGTTTGATGGTTCTATTTGTCAACTCCCCCGGGTGCCAGTGTAATGGGAGGCAGCCCCCAACATATCCCACCAGCCTGGGGTTCTAGATACACCCACAGAATCCTACACTATATAAAAGCCTGGGTGGGGCTTCTCCCAAGCACCAACAGCAAAAGCTGTGACCTGTGGGGAGGTGAGGTCATCCTTCCTACGGCACTAGCGAGGCGCAGTCCTTCTCCTGACAGCCAAGTCTGTTCTTTCATCACCCAGCTATGTTACACATTTAACTTCTTCGTCTTCTTTGGGCAGAGGGAGGAAGGCCCCCATGGAGCCTGGTGTTCACTGACGTGTTTGGCTCCATGATTCAGTCCTGCAGATCCTGAGACAGGGACCTTTGCTGGCCTGCTGGTTGGAAAGGTGAGGCTCGGTCACTACGGCCTGCTGCCTCTCTTACATGAGGTATCACATGTGTCTTCAAACTCTTTGGACAAAGCATATGCAAAGCCTATTAGAGTTGTGGAATTTAGTCCAATCATGTTGAAATTGGGTCACCTTTTGTTAATGTCACTTCTGAAAATCTATGGAAGTCAGCGGTGCACAAAATATTCGGTGCAATGCAGACCACAGAGGTGGAAATAGAGAGCCTGGAAATACATCTGTCTCTGGCAATGCTGATATGGTCTTAGCTGAGCAAAGGGGGTGACTCAAGGTATCGTTGCATCACCAGTTTGAGAAGAGTTGATGGAGAAGCCCTTAAATGAGCTAATGCTTGGAGCACTCTTTTTTCCAGCACTCGTTCAGCATTCACCCACAAGCAGCCTTAAAGAGAGTCAAACAACTTTGCATAAGTGTCATCAGCATCTTCTGCAAGAAAACTCCCAGTTGTCTTTCTATTTTGGAAGTGGGCTGTAAGTCAAACAGCTTTTCATCTTGATAGAGATGCTTTTTAAAAACCATGTGTGAAGTGTAGCCATTTATCAAGAAGTATTGGGTGCTGTAAATGCTTTCTCATCCAAGACCTGAGCCAACCCACAGCTTTCCTGGCTTGAGAAGGAGGTTGGACCAAGCGTTGCCAGTCCTGAGGGGCAGAGCTGTGCATCCTTTGAGAGCAGTAAGGGCAGCACTGCCCCTCCTCTGTGGCCAGGCCCAGACTGATGACACTCTCCTGGGCACCAAGGATCCACCCCAGCCTTGCTGCTTTCTCTTGCCAAGTGCATGACAGGTTTTTTGCTTCTGCCCTGCTTATCACAAGAAGATTGCAAAGCCCAGGTTGAACCCCCTTCAGAAGCATGGTAATAAAAGCATAGCTGCCCCTTCCAAGGCATTCCCCTCTGTGCCTTTGGAGCAGCAAGGAAGGGAAGTGCTGTAGCTAAAGATCTTCAAGAAATCCCAGGCAGCACCTGGGCACTGTGGTGATGGTTGCAGTGTAAGAACTGTGTATTAAAGCAAACACATTTAACACAATGCATTAAGTCTTCTAAGGATTTAACAGAAGATCTGCCTTCCTGTTGGAAGCAGTGAATTCTTGTGACTAGGCAGTGTAGTCAGCCTAAGAGCAGTGCCATCATATCTCCTCTCCTGTTCCCAGCTCTGACCACCTCTACCAGCATCTGCAGAGGTGGAGCAGCGTGTGGGAAGGTTAATCTGGGGAAGAGAAAGTTTCTGATGCTTGTTAAAATTTGGCTGCAGCTCTGAACCTCAAGGGTTTATATGTTTTCCAAACTGGTGGGTGGTTTATTCTAATTCTGGATATGCAGTTTATTCACATACACAACTAATCCTTTTTCGAATCCTGTTAAGTTCTTGTTCTTCTTAGTATCCTGTGGCAATAAGTTACAGAAGCTAATTGTGCTTGTGTTGAGCTCCCTTGATCCACTTTGCTCACGCTTGCTTTAAATTTTAAGTGTTATTCTGTGAAGCTTGGTTAATATTATCTTTTTCTGTGAGATAATGTGTGTTTTTGATCCCATTTTGTTGCTACAGGGCTCAGGGGTTCAGGACTGGAAGGGAAGATTAGGTCAAGTTTTGCCTCAAATGCTGCAAGCTTGGGGGAATTCTGCAATTGCTACACCTGAGTTTCTCTAACAGCTTGGAGAACACAAGCAGTGGCCCCTGTGGATGTAGCTAAGGCAAGTGTAGTGACAGAACTGGGCTTTGCAGGTAAAGCAGGACAAAAGTGTCAAGTGGAAGACCAGCCTTCTAAAACAAAGCTCACTTTCCAGGCCTTTCCAAGATTTCTGAATTTTCTATTTTTTCTGTTAAAAAAAAAGGCTAGAAATTAAAAAGAACACCATATTATTTAGCAATTTTTGGCCACAGGAATTATTTTAATTTTTCAATCGAAGGAAACAAATGCTGGATGAAGAGACCCTTTGTCACAGACCTGATCTTCATTGGCTCAACACTTTTGATTCCTGTGGATGAATCTGTTTCTCAGCTAGCTGGCAGATTGGTAACGGTGGCCTGAAATATTTCTGTATCCTTCACACTCCCTTTCTTGACTTGCAATTCAAGCTTCATGGTTGAACAAATCAGCTGTAGCTCAAGGATGGTGCTGTGCCCCTTGCATGGTCGTGCAGCCTGCCAGGAGGGCTGGGCTGCAAGGCCTCTGTCCTTCACTCCCATGGTTCAGGAGAATCTGAGGTTGCAGTTAGCACCCCTGATTAGATCCTCGAAGAACAAGCAATTCTGCGTGCTCATTACTCAGTTCTGGCTATGTTCTGCTTAATAACTAAACAGTAATTAGCTCCACAGTTTTGCTACTATACTTATAATGGCCCCCATTAAAGTTATGGGGTTTTTAGGCAGTAATGGCTTACAGAGTAATTAACGAGCATGAGGCTTTTATTACCACCTTTATTTTTAGCCTGTGCTTCACAAGCCTTTTCAGCCAAATACCCAAATCCCAGACAGAGGCTCGTAGTGCCCATCCCCTGCCACGTGGCAAGGAGAGGAGCAGGGCCAGCAGCACTGCCCCGTGCCTCAGTTTCCTCAGCAGCTCTGGCTCCTGCCACTCCTGCTGCCTTTTCCAGCAGGAGTCAGAAGCAGTTGCTGTTGCGAAGGTGAAAGAAACCCTGTGTTTAGGTTTAGGGAGTAGTTTGTCAGGGCAAAAAGCTATTAGTGAGAAGACACTTTGTATCCTGAGTAGGAGTGTTTATTTTCTTTGTGAAGCCTTTGTTGTAGGATTTGGCTGTGTGTGTTTGTTGTTTCCTGGCTGGTTTGTAAGTGTTTGGTATCTTTGTTTGGGTTTTTTTGTCTGTTTCTCTTATGTCTAGACAATATTTTTACTGCAGTCACTTCTGTATGTATACAAATTAAACTCAAGCAGTTCTTTAGTTTCACGGGTTCTCAATCACTTCTGTTTAATATGGGAAAACCAAGGAGTTATAACACTGGGGTTGATCAACCCCAAAGGAAGAGAGGAGGTAAAAGTGACTATAAACCAAACTGCAGATCAAATCAGTACTTCCTATGGTAAGTGTCAGAGCTAATGCCAATTAGCTTGATTTTTAAAAAGAACCTTCAGTATTTAATAATCCAGCACATTACCAACACATGGCTCTAGGATTTATTAAAGCTTTTTTATTAGACGAGTGTCCTTTTAATATTGTCATGCCTTGACACCATTGCCCTCTGCCGGAGGATGTGGAATCTCTCTCACCACGTGGCACAGCCCTTCTGCTTGCAGCATCTCAGAATACTCCTGCCAAGGAAAGTCTTCCCAGTCTATGCAAAACAAAGTATTTTCACCCTCAGATCGCCCTCGTTTGAGCTGGTGATCTGTCTTTTGCCTGATTTTTTCCAAACTGAAAAAAGGAAGTATACTTTCTGTAGTGGAAAAGAGTTTCATCTTTTTTAATTAATTCATGTTTAAATTTGTTCCTTCTCCTGCTATTCTGTGGAGGAGGAGGTAGCAGAAGCCTAAAATTGACAATCTGAACAACGCCAGGTTTTGTTTTGAATGTTTTCAGAAGGCAAAGAGAATGCTGTTATGATGGGGCAGGGGCAGAGTGAGTGCTGTGAAGAGGAGCATAATTTTCCCCAGACTGATTTTTGGCTTGCCTCACTTGTGCCATAAACAGCAGGAAAAGGCATCGTTTGGCTTTGGTAGGTAGCAAGGGGCTTTTTGAATGCAGGGCAAACCCTCTGTCTGGGGCTGTGAAGCTGTGACTTCTCTCACCAGCAGTGCTAAATTGCAGGCAACCATGTATTTCCTAGCTGACAATGTTCACAGGAGAAAATGGATTTCACCTTTTGCAGCTTTAGTACGTGATGGTGAGGTGGGAGCCTGGCTTTGTTACACTGGGAACTGGCGTCACCCTGCACCCTCGGGTGCATCAGTGTGTTGAAAGGGAACAGAATACTCTGTCTGGGTCCAGATTTCATAGTGCTCACAGCAGCCCCAAGTGAATTCTTACACTGCCCTTCAGTCAGGCTTCTCACGGTCATCAATAAAACCAAGTGGCTTCAGGAGTCAGCAGAGAGGAAGCGCCCGTGCCGCAGAGCGGCGTGCGCGGTACGGCCAGGCTGCTGCCGGGCAGCTCGGGGGGCAGCAGTGGGGGTCAGGCCGTGGGCTGGGGCTCCACGCTCTCCCCCAGCCCACCATCACCCTGAGACTCGGATCCGTGCCAGGGCTGTGTCCCTCTGGGCTTGTGGAGCACGCTGTGTGTAAGGAGAGGGACGCGAGCTGCAGCCACTGCACACGGGGCATCCGAGCCGCCTCTGCAGCCCACAGCTGCCCATGGTGCCAGGGGAGCCCGGCGTTCAGCCAGCCCCAGGGGGACGTGGGGAGGAAGCGTGCCCAGGGCAGAGGGCACCGACTGTCCCCGGGAGCTCTGCTGCCAGCACAGCCAAACCAGCAGCTCTCTGCTGGGGCACCAGTGGGCTGTGTGTTGGCCCTTGGCAGCTGGAGCACCAAAGTGACAGATGACTGACCAGGGAGCTGCTAAATGCTCTGTAGCAAATTAAAAGGAATCGATGCTGAAGAGACCGATGCACAAATCGTTGGAGCTCATTGGAGGGGATGGAAATCCCAGTAGCACCCCAGGCCCGGGGTGCCCGTTCTCTATCATAGGAAGCCCGGGGCCAGCCTGTCCTAGGGGAGGGTGCCAGGAATTTGAGTCTGCATTGGCAGGAGTCCTGGTAAAGGCGTCTTTGAGGTAGGAGTGCTGTATTTGGAGGAAGCTGCCCTTGACAAACGGGGCATTTGGTGCATGCCAGCCCATGGTGGCCACTTGCCAGATGCTGTGAATTGACTCCGAGTGGCTCTTTTAGCATGTTGTTTCCTCCCACCCCCATGCCAGTGGCAGAGGCCTTTCCTTGGTGCATTTGCAGCAAAGGTACTCTGCTAGGCAAGGTGCTCAGTTCTCAGAGCTGCCCCTTATGGCTCTGCCCTACACGGGTGCTCAAGGGACGTGTTCTGGCCTTGTTAAGGGATTCAGAGGATGCCAGCGCTCGGTGTCCTCTGTTCAGGCACTGACAGCAACTGCAGGGACAGCAAGGATGAGCCCAGATGCTCTTTCCTGAGGGCACTGTGTGTTTTGGCAGTGCTAGGCCAGTGGGATTTCTCTGGCTCTGAGAAGCTGGACAGGGATGCAGCAGAAGGCGGATGTTTGCTGGAATAATTCCTCCTCTTCCTCCCTGGTTTATTTTGTCTGGATGAAGCTGCTTTCTCCAGTTCTGAAAAAATAAGGAGCAAATCTGCATTGCTGGGAGATGCTTCCTTGAACGTCTGTAGCACATCTGGCTGCTCAGAGCATATCCTTGGGCTGTGAAAAGCTTTTTCCTGCTGGTTCCCCATACTTGACTGCATGAGTTGAACCTGGATCCTCCATGATTGGCCCATGCAGCCAAGGAAAGCAAGCCCCAAGGATCTTGGCAAAGCCCTTTGCTGAGTAGGATTGTGTCTACAGCCCAGACTCGAGGAGCTCCCCTGTGGTTTGAGGAGGGGATCTGATGGTTTCCAGGGCACTGCAGTGGCAGTGCCTGGCCAGCCAGCTGGCAGCTCTGTGCTTGTCCCCTGAGCAGGCTGCTCCCTGCCCTGCCAGCAGCAGGTAGTGCCTTCCCCACACGGGAGCAGTGGGACTAAACTGCTACCCGTGTTTGCAAACTGTCCACCCTGCGTGTCCCTGCTAAGTGATGTACTTTGCTTGCCAAGATACTTGGATAAAATACAGTCTGCTTAAATCTTGTATGTGCTTATACTGAATCAAACTAAGCCGTTGTGGCAGTTTAATATGCTCCAGTCGCAACACCTCCGAGATGGAAGAAATGAACCTGAACAGGCCATTGGAAGCCTGAGTTAAAGCTGGCTGCATCAAAGATGCCAGAGGATGGTCTGAGCTGAGGGGATTGCAGCTGGAGCCTCCAGCTTCTCCCAAGCTGCATTCCCCAGAGCATGGGCACAGTCACCCCGAGTCCATGCTGCCTGGCAGAGGGAGCAGGACTGGTGGCTCAGAGCACTTGCTGATGGGTCAGGCAGCTAATGGCCTCTGCTTCCACCCTGGGCCTTGAGCCTAGCTCGTGGTGTTGGAGGTGAGGCTGGCTGGTGGGTCCTTTTCCAATGGGAGACAGTTCAGATGCTGTGGCACTGAGCAACTTTTTTCTGGCTGAAGTGAAGGACTCGCCTGACAAGTGGATGTGAAGGAGAGCGAGGCTTGGGACACTCAGAAGGCATCTCTCCCTTCTGTTGCTCGTTGCCCCTTCTTTGGTTTGCTCTTCTTGAGGAGGATTGTGAACTCTATAGGGCAGCTCCTTGCTACTTTTCTCTGCCTACTCATCTTTGCTCTGTGTTGCAGGTTTCCTTCCAAATGAGTCCCTGAAGTTCCTGCTGGCAGCTCCAGCAGTGTCCTGTAGAAGTGCCCTCCTGCTCCTGGTCTCAGCAGCCGAGGCCCCTCCAAACCTGCTTCTGCAATGGGTGGGTTGTAAGCACTGGTAAGACCTACGAGTCGTGTCGCCTTCGCTGCTCTCTCCCTCTCTCGCGTTCTCTCTCTGTCCTTGTTCCTTCTTGGCCATTTATTTCTGTTCTCCATGTGCTCTGCTGTTCTGTCTCTGGGGTTTTCACTGTCAGGTAATGAGGAGCTGTGGGCCCAGTCAGTCTTGGAGATGCCGAAGAGACGAGACATCCTGGCTATCGTGCTGATAGTTCTGCCCTGGACACTACTAATCACCGTCTGGCACCAGAGCACCATTGCTCCACTGCTTGCAGTGCACAAGGGTGAGAGAACTCAAACCAGCCCATGCCAGCCCAGCCATGTCTGTGCATCCCTCCCTTCTTCCCATGTCCTCTCTCATTTCATTTCCCCATGGCAGCCATGCTCATCTCAGCTCCCAGTCCATGCTCATGCAGAAGCCTCTCTACTTCTGCTATAGGAATAGTCTGGTGCCCATAGGGCTTCTTCAGAAACATCAAACTCCAAGCCTTGGGATGTGCTTACTGTACTTGGAGAGCTCTTTATGGCCTAAATCCAGACTACTGAAGGAAGATGCTTTTCTTTGGTCCCTGATGGTCCATAAGAGAGGAATCCCTTCCTGCCAGCCTTTGTGGCGTTCTGCACAGGAGTTAGTCCAGCAGGAAAGCTGAAAAAAAGAGAGCGGAGGAAACAAAGCTGCCACTTGAGACAGCTCCTCTGGGAGACATGAGACAAAGAGCCTTTTTTAAGTGTCCTCAGGGAAGCAGCAAACTGGTGCTCTTGCACTTGAAGGAGTAGGCAAGAGCCAGAGAGTTGGCTTCTGTGCTGCTTGTCCCACAAAGCATTAAATAGAGCCCTGGCCCAAATCAGGTGAGTGCAGGAAGTTCTGAGGGATCCTTTCTGGCCAGAAGGGTCCTAGTTTTCATCCTGTTCTTTGTATAGCAACAATATCCAAGGATTGTGAGGGTTCTTGGGGGCTGGAAGAAGCCATGCTGCCTACTGCAGTCATCATTCTTGGTTCCACCCTTCTGCTGAGCACCAGGGAAGGCAGGGCAGCTTGGGGAGGCTTGTCTGTGGGGAAGGAGGCCAGCTCTTTTTCCCTCTTTGGTGCCTTTCTCTGGGAGATTCTCTCCCCTTTTAAAGATCCTTTTAAAGGATCTACTGGCCTTTAAAAGAGGACACTACTAAGAATATGCTCTCTGTACATCAGTTTGATTCAATGCCCTAGAAACTAGGAGCTGTTTTCTGTGAATGGCCACAGACACTGAAGTTAAAGGAGAGACTTCTCTGTTTGGTTCTGAACTTACTGATGACCTTGATAAGATGTTTCCTGTGCTTCCCTGAGCCCCCAGTGGAAAATGAGTGGTGATAGAGACCAACCTGAAAGCTCTTGGGAGAAATCATTTTGTTCTTGTCATGCGTTTCTGAGATCCTTTGTAGGAGGTGCTGAAAAAGAGATGTGCATCTATTTGCTAGTGAGCACAGAACAGCAGTGCTTACCCATGCCAGGGTTTACAGCTGAGGGTTTGACCTGCAGGGGTTTGCAAACTGTCTCAAGCACCATCCTGGCTAATTATATTTGTGTCTGTGTCCAATGCATTTTGCAGATTTATTTTTGAACTGATTCCAGGATCCTGTGCTTGCAGAGAGCTCTGCTGTGTGATGCTGATGTGCTTTGCCTTCCGTAGAGCCTGATACTAACATGTGCAGGACACCTTGTCCCTGCTCCCCTGACAGATGTACAACCTCCCTCCATCAGTGCCATGGAGTACGAGGCCTCCATTCAGTTTAAGGCTGGTATCAAAGTCTATGCTGCTGGAAGAGAAACATGCTATGAAAAACCATAGGCAGTACCCTGCTGGGTCAGATCTAATGTCTGTCTGTTCATGTTCTTTCTCATCTGAAGCTCTTGGTAGTAGCTGGTTTTGCAAAATGTATGGCTCAAAGTATTATGTGCCCACTAGAGAGCAGCTGGCTTATATCCTGAATGGAGGTGTCCCTTCATCTCTGCCAGGTCCTAACTGTAGACCATGGTACTCCTGCTGGCCTACAGTGGCATGAAAGTGTGGAAGCTGCACCCTGGAAAAGGGGCAGGTGTGTGAGCTTTTTTTTCCCCTTGACCCAATGGTGAACAAGTCTCTTTGCAAGGATTTTATATGTTTGGATCAGTGTATCCTCTGTGTGTGCTGCCCATTGTTCACATTGGCACTGCTGAACGGGCTGTCGTGTTCAGAGGCTGGTAGGGTCTTTCTGAGGAGAGGTTAGTCAGAGGCAGGTGAAAGTCTCTGCAGGAAAAATCCTACAATTACAGGCTTTAATTTCTACTCTCGATTTCTGAACTTGAAGGGTGTTTTCCCCACTTCTCTGTGCCCCATCCCAGGCCTGTCAGTGGGGTGCTGCAGTAGCCTGGCCAGGCAACACTGCTGGGGGATCTTCACTGACTCAGTATTTTCCACCATTTAGTTCCCTGCCTCCCAATCCAGGTGCTCCGGTGCCTGAGTGCAGGGCCACAAGTCCTGTCCTGCTGAGTATAGTGCCCAGAGCACTGGAGCTCTTCAGGAATGACAGATTGTCAATCCATGTTGCTATTTTCTTTATCCAGCTCTGATTGCTGTACAAGCCCGTGTCTACCGGGTGCTTTTTAAAGTCGCTTATTCTCAGCACTCAGGTGCAGCATTGTCCTGGGCTCTCGGGCCTTCTTTGGTGCTGGTTTTCTGACAGCAGGAACTTCTTTTTCATGTGTTTGTCCCTGATTCCTTTATTTATTTCTGCACTTATTTATTAAAACCTCCACCCGAGCTCATGTCCTTGCCTCTGAAGCCACGAGGGTGCCCTGCTGTTAGCGAGCAGCGTTTGCAGGACCGCTGGCTCGGTCAGGGGGTGCTGGAGGACTCAGTCCATGCAGCTTTTTCTTCTCTCTCATGCCCTTGCTCAGATGATGGTGGTGACTCCCGGCGTGATCTCGCTGCAGGCTTGGACTCCAAGGAATACTGCTTGTCGGACCGGGACATTGTGGAGGTGGTGAGGACAGAATACGTTTATACCCGCCCACCCCCGTGGTCAGACACCCTTCCCACCATCCACGTCATTACACCCACCTACAGCCGGCCGGTGCAGAAGGCAGAGCTGACCCGCCTGGCCAACACGCTCCTGCACGTGCCCAACCTGCACTGGATCCTGGTGGAGGACTCGCAGCGGCGCACGCCCCTCATCACCCGGCTGCTGCGGGACACGGGGCTCAACTACACCCACCTCAACGTGGAGACGCCCCGCAACTACAAGCTGAGGGGAGACATGAGGGATCCCCGCATCCCCCGGGGCACCATGCAGAGGAACCTCGCCCTCAGGTGGCTGAGAGAGACCTTTAACAAAAACAACAGCCAGCCTGGGATTGTTTACTTCGCTGATGATGATAACACCTACAGCCTGGAGCTCTTTGAGGAGGTAAGACCCTGCTGGGGGGCCTGGACTGGCTGAAGACGGCAGGTTAGCACATGGGGTGTGAAAGATGCTGTGTATTGAGTGGAGGAGGTGCTGTGTGCATGCTCTCCTGAGCTCTCGACCAGCCTTGGCTGGACAGTGGTCCCACTGGGACTGTCCTGAAGCTCTCTCTGGGGCTGTTTGCTGTGCTGCAAATCGTGTGTTTCCCAGTGTCAAAGGCATCCTGTGTGAAGTACTGGGAACCCCGGTTTGTCCTGTGCCTTGTGATCAGGAGGCAGATAGTGTTTACTGGAAAGGAAGCTAATGAGGAGCTGCCTTTCCCCGTGGGGAGCCTTGTTAGGGCTGGCACATCACCTGCTGTCTGACAGGCCTGTGCAGGAGCACGTGCCTAGCAAAAGAAACCTTGGCTGTCTTCCTTCTGTGCCCCACCCTGGAGGAGATTTCTCACGGGTTCCTGACCTTATGTTATCTGCTTTTCTTCTCCACCCCCCCTACGTATTGCACTTGTCTGTCTGTTAATTCCTATTTGTTCTTGTTCAGGGAGTCCCTGGGGTTTCTCTTCCTTGCGTGCTGTTTGCATTCGTTTGCTGTCGTCCCAGAGCATCCCCTGGTTCAGTTCTGTAGCTCTGCTCTGCGGAGACGCGGGGCTGAGGCAGCGCTGCCCCGTCCCAGCTGTGCCCATGTGGGGTCAGGGTGGCAGCAGAGCCGTGGTGCTCACAGGACAGCTCGTTCAGCCAGGCCCTGAGCAGGTGGCCCTGCCCGTGCCTTTGGCAGCGCTCGCTTCCCCTCGCAGAGACCTGGAGTCCCTCCGTGCTGGGAGGTGTGTGCAGGGCTCTCTGCTCCCCTCCAGAGCTCCTCCCCTTGCAGCGCCAGGGGACCCATGGTGTCTGGGGCTGCTGCGAGGAGGTGCTGGGGCTGGAAGCGTGTGGCCCCAGAACTGTGATGGCAGGCTGAATTTCAGCATCTCATGACAATCTTGTTGGGCTTGAGCAAGGAAAGGTTCCCATTTGCTTTCCCACCTTTGTTGTTTGTTCTGCTCCTGCTGGCAGCATCTCATGACAATCTTGTTGGGCTTGAGCAAGGGAAGGTTCCCATTTGCTTTCCCACCTTTGTTCCGCTCCTGCTGGGGCTCTAAATGGACTCCTGAGCCCTTCCCTGTCTGCAGGTTTGCCAGGTACACTGTGCCTCACCTGGCAGAATTTCAGCTCAGAAATCGCTTGTTGCCTTGCTCTCCTGAGGCTGAGCTCTTGCAACAAGGGATGAGAAAGGAAGATTGCTTCCTCCCCCACCAGCTGCCAGTTTTCATACCAGAGATCTGCTGTTTATCAGCTCCATACATCCCCCCTTTCCCCGTTTGAGTGTGGACAGCCACAGGAATATCCACGCTTTTCAAGCTGAAAGCAAATTCAGACTCAATGTCTTTCTTCCCTAGTCCCATCTGAGGCTGGCTGTGGAAGCATCTCGAGACAGACGCTGCACATTAATAAGGCAGAAAGGGTTCCTTCCTTCCCTCGTGTGCTTGGCTCGTAGAGGCTTCTCCTCTGATCTGTAGCTGCAGTTAAGGTCACATGGAGCCAATGAAATGTGCTGTGAAATGCAGAAGACACACACTATTGTTCCCTGTGGACAGGGGCTGCCGTTAGCATGTGTATAATGCAGAAGGGCAAGTGCCAGAGCTCTTCCGGCCTCGTTTGCAGTAATTAGCAGTGATGAGATTAGCTCTGGGAGATCCCTGATCTAAGAGACTGGGCTGAGAGCAGAACATGAGGCTGAGCCTGCCAGCAGAGCAGGACAGGGTGCTGAGGGGTGAGCGGGCAGACTGGCATTTGAAGCATCTGCGCTGGCAAGTGCAGACATATGAAGAGTCCCCCGGTGGCTCATATCTATTTCTGTGGACTCCACAGGGAGCAGAGGCATCCAGTATGGCTCCACTGAGTAGCAAGAGCAGCTACAAACACTGTCCTTCATGCTGGGAGTTTCTGGAGAGGCTGCACTTCTCAACTGTCCCTACTGTTGTGGGCTACAGCTGCCGTGCCTCACTCTACAGATGCTTTTAGCTTTACTGTGGCTCTCAGGCTGAGATGGCAGCTCAGACTCCTTAGCTTTCAGAGGAAGCACCTCTCTTCCTAGATATGCCATTGCTGCATTTCCAGGTGGCCTTGGACAAAGTGCTTCCCTCCTTTGTGTCCTGATTTCCCCAGCTGTCCATGTGTCCCGCAGGTCTGAAGACCTTTGGACAAAGAAACCCACTCTTCAATCTCTGTTAGGTTCATTATTGGCAGCTTTGTTTCAGTGCTGAACTCTCACTCGTTTCCCTGGCTATCCATTACTGTTGCCATTGTTGGCTGCCACTTTCCAAAGCACTCTGCTCTCCAGCCCCAGGCTGTGCATCCTGGTACAGGTGAGTAGTGAGCTCCGTGCCTTGCTCCAGGCCACAGAGGGTGCCTGGGAACCTGACCCAGGCTCTCAGCTCTGGGGTTGTGCTGAATCCCAGGGGCGGTCAGCTCCTGCAGGAGGGGGAGCAGGGTGAAGCCGTTCTGCTGGGGTGCTGGTGTGTCTGTTGGAAGCGTCACGGAGCCGACCCTCCCGTGCCCCCACCGTGCCCCTCTCTCCTTGCCTGCAGATGCGCAGCACCAGGAAGGTGTCGGTGTGGCCGGTGGCCTTCGTCGGGGGCTTGCGCTACGAGTCGCCCAAAGTGAACGCTGCAGGGAAGGTCTATGGCTGGAAAACTGTGTTCGACCCCCACCGCCCCTTCGCCATAGACATGGCAGGGTTTGCTGTGAACCTCAGGCTCATCCTCCAGCGATCTCAGGCTTACTTCAAACTGCGAGGAGTGAAGGGCGGCTACCAGGAGAGCAGCCTGCTCCGGGAGCTGGTGACCCTCAACGACCTCGAGCCCAAGGCTGCCAACTGCACTAAGGTATGGGCTCTTCCTCGGCGTGGGCTGCGAGGATGCAGAGCCAGGAGAACGCCCTTTGAGCCCCAGCATTCAGCTGCTTGCCCTCTGCATCTGAAGAGAGCACAGCCCCACTGCGAGGGAGCTGGGAATGGGTGATCAGGCTTCAAAATGGGGAGGAGGGGGGCAGTTCTCTTTTTTGGTTGTGGGCTGCTAGTGGTTACAATAGGCTTTGAAATATGGAGTCTTCCCTCCCCTGTAAGTGTTCCTCTTTCTTACATAACCTCGAGAGACCATCCTTGTTATTTTCAAGATGGCCTTGCTAGCCCCCTGGAGCAGGGAATTCCATAGGTGAAATGTCACGTTGGTTGCTTTATGTGAATTTCTGGAGGGGGCCTTTGAGCACTGGTACTGCTGTGGTAAGCCAGCATCACATGAGGTGTGGCCCTTGAGAACCTGCCTGAACTGGAACCCAGGAGTACCAGCCACAGTGTTTCCTGGCTGCAGGGAACGACTGTTCACACAGTCACTGCCTGATTGTAGAGCTGCCTTCTCCCTCCTGACAGCTCTGCAATATCACTGTAGTTGTCCACAATAACCTGGATCTTTCTGTGCCAGAGAGAATCCAGAAATGTTTTCATGCCTGGCATATTGCTCTGAGCTGGAGGAGGCTTCCAGGAAGCTTCATTTTTGGGGGAGTTTTACTACTGTCAAATGACTGCTAATTCTTTGACTGTACATATTGCCTAGGAGCACCAGGTCAGGAAAGCAGCACCCCTGTGTGCTAAATAACATAGAAACTGAGAACACACCCCTGTGTGCTAAATAACATAGAAACTGAGAACACAATGCTGGTTCTTGCCCTAAACACTTCCCAGCCCAAGATGAGAGACAACAGATGGATATGTATCTGGTATGACAGGGGAGCATGTGAGATACAATGAGACAATGCTGTTTAGTGTGACAGGCATCAATCACAGCACATCAGCAATGGAGATGCTCTTGTGTGCTTTTGAAAGCTTTGTGAGTGGGTTCACTGAGCACTGCAGGTTTGGGAGGGGTCCCTCTGAGATCACAGACCCCTGTGTAGCACTCTCTCATGCCTGTCAGTAATAGGCAACAGGCAGTCTGATTTAGGGAGTCTTTACTGCTTAGTTATCCCAGGAGGAACACACCCCATGCTGGATCCAGGTGGGTCCTTTTTGGGCTAGGAAAAAGTTTTGAGTAATATCCTTTCTCTCTGCTTTCCATCTGCACAGCCCCCAGCTGTGGAAAAAAACAAAGATCTCCATGTGCAGCAGGGTTCAGGCAAGGACTCCAGGAATAAGGAAGAGAGAGCTGAAAGGGAAGAGCAAGTTTGTTTTATTCTCCAATACCTGCTGTGCCTCATTTTTTAAGTCTACATGTCTGTGTTTATGGCTGTCCAGCACTGGAATAAATAACACAGCTGGTCTCCCAAGAGTGGGAAGAAAGATTGGATTAAAATTAGATCCCTGTTCTTAGGCACTGCGTGCCCTGCTAGCTAACAAGAAATTAGAAATAAGTGTGTTTCCAACAGGCTGAGGGAGATGCACAGGTTGCTTTTAGTCTGGTGTATGGAAGATTGGGGGTGTTTGCTCCATGGCCAGCTGTGCAATCTTTGGTACATTCTCCTTGCTGTAAATAACTACTGGGAAGAAGCTGCAGTAAAAGGCTGGGGGTAGGAAATGACAGTTGTGGAGGAACACATGGAGGAAGGAGAGGGAGGAAAAGGTTGTTTCCAGGCAGGAGGAAAAAAATGATGCTGTCAGACAGGCTGCTGTGTCAGTGCCATCACACGAGAGCTGCAGGTCAGAGATGGAGAGGAAGCAGGAACTGCTGGCCAGGATTTGAAGCAGACTGTGTTTCTTTTTTTGGCTAGGATGTGGGGATCTTACAAGGGTCCTTGTTGTGAACGGAATACTGTCCGCTGCTGGCAAACTCTGAGCTGAGTGCAGCTTTGCAGGTTGAACTTTTAGCTGATGCCAGCAGCCTCCATTTCCCAATTGCTGTTTCACTCACCCATTTAACAGGGAGGAGAGTCCAGACAAGCAGCAAAGAAGGGCAGAAGTAGGCCATGGTCTGGGGTCCTCTTGCCCTGAGGTCATGGCAGAGACTTCTTTCTCATTCTGCTGCTGTGCTCCCAGCAGTTGTCATGGTGTGCTTCTGTTAAGCATAACCATACCCCTGCTCTGCAGTGAGATTCACATTAAACCTTACCATGTGCTCAGATACAGTTGTTAAGGAGGGATCAGAGAAGTATGAAGATAAGCACAGATGTGTTCTTCAAAATGCTACCTTCCCCATGTACAGTGCTCTGATTTGTGGTATTCATCAGAATTCAGCCCACAAATGCACACTCATGCAAAAAACTTATGCTTGGGCCAGAGACATATACCCACTTGTTTTCTTTGGTTTGGGAACTGCCTAAAATGAAGGAGAAAATGAAAGTCAGCATTAATTGCTGAGGAGAAAGGAGAAGTCCCCCTTTATCTGGAGGGAAGGGTTGCTTTATACTGCACTTGTAAAGAAACAAGGCTTTGCAAGCATACTGTATATTGCTGCTGCTGCTGCGTTTCCCTCCCAGACCCCTGAAGCAAACCATGCTCTCTGCAGTCCATTGACACAGGATAGAGGTCTGAGATTCTGTATTCCTGTGAGGCTGATGTAACTGAGACATACTCTGCTCCCCATTTTCTATTAACATCTGAGGAAACAAGCTGCAATGTGCTTAGCCAGGGAGCCCTTGAAGGAGAGAGACTTAGAGTGGCTCCAGCTATTGAAAAAGCCTCAGCATGGGCTGGTGCAAGAGGACAGACCACAAAATACAAGGTCACTGGAAATGAGGCATCTCTTGTTCCAGCTGCTCCTGGAGCCTGTTGTTTCTCTGAAGAGGCAGGTGTAGGTAGGTGTCTTTGGAGAGGCAGCCTTTTGTGCACTCGGGTGGTCTCCGCAGCAGTTGGCTGGGATTGAAGTAGTGATTCCTCCTCTCTCTGTATCTCTTGACTGAGTAAAATCTGAGATTAAATCTGCAGGTTAGCAGCTCAGTGTTGAAGTGGATGTATCGATGGGCAGCTTTGCACTGGTCCAGGACTTAGGGGTGCCTGTGGGCACTGATAAATGCCAGTCAGTGCAGCAGGTTGCTGTCAGACACAGGCTAGAGACCAGGGAGCAAAGAGAGATCTCCCAGCAGTACCTGAACCACACACCAACACTGTGGCTACTGTGGGTCTTGGAATGGGCTCTGCAAGGGGAATAAATCGTTGTGGATGTGGAGGAGACAAAGCCTTTGGGCCCAGCAGCAACCAGGACATTGCAGAGCAAAAGGAGACCAGAACAGGCTGCTTCATGATGTCACAGGTGTAGACCAGCTAAAACTGGCTCACAATGGGCAGGAGGGAGGGGAAATGTCATTCGAAGGCAAAAAGGCTTGAAAAGGAGTACTTTGCTTCCTCCTGATTCTGTCCTGTGGTGCTACATACAGCAGGCAGGGGAAATGGCTTCACATGCTCTGTGTTTTCTTTGCCTTTCAGGGGCTGAGCAGCAGGGTACAGATGGAGCAATCTGTCCTCTTTTAGGTTAGATTGTTCCTGAGATCGGGCTCCTCTTCTCTTGTGGATTTGTGACCAGTGTTTTGTGGTCAGCTTTCAGTATCCGGCTGCTCTGTGACAGCACTTTTTAATGCTTCACACGCACACCACTGAAGACACCAGTGCTCGAGCTGTTGATTTTTATGACAGATGTGCAGAACATGGAGGGTTCTTTTGGCCTTGCCTTGTCGTGGTTAGTCAGCAGCACTGCTGTGCCAGTGCCATTCCCTGTAGCACGGCTGAACACTGTCCTTTACATCGGAGCAGTTTGGGTTTTACTGCACCGTCTGCCTGCACTGCTCCACGTTGGGCCTTCAGATCTGTGCTGCAGCTGCTATAGTTCAAATTAGAGTGCTGGAGCCTGTTCTTCTCTTGTGGTCTTGTATGTTTTGCCTGTAACACCCATCACAAAGCACAAATCTTCAAGGTGGTGTAATTGCACAGTTGAAGATTACTGTTTGAGCTCTGGCTCGTACAAGAGCAGCGGCCACAAATCTCTTGGTGTATGAGAAAAGCGAGTTACAGGGTGAAGCAATCTGTGTGCTACACCAGTGGAGCTGCTTGTGAGAGAAGAGGCCCTCCACAGCACTGAGAGAGCCTGCAGAAATCTAGTTTAGCACAGGCTGGGAGGAAGCAAATCTGTCATTTTAGCTTGGTGCCTCATTCTCTTCACGTTGCGTAGTCTCCATTTCAAGTAAAAACTAGTGAAACCCTCCACGGAGGGTCTGTGTGCTTGAAATCCTGTGACCCCCTCCCATTGTAGGTTGACTTGCCTGTTTGCTTTTTAATTTCCTGTTTGAAGACAAGGAAGAAGTGCATTATGGAGATGAGTCTTTGTAATCTCTGAGATCCTTTTTGAGTCCTGTGATTCTGAACGGCAAGGCTGTAACTGATTGGAAGCGTTTCATGGGAACTCCCTCAGGTGACCTGTGTGAGGCTGCTGTTCAGGACGAGTCAGATACTTGGTGCCCCTCACTGATTACACCCTTGCAAGCTGTACTTTTTGCAGAAGCCAAAGCTTCCCTGAGGCATACAACAAACACGCTGCTTGTGGAAAAAATTGAGCAATTGGCTGAGAGGAAAAGCAGGTGTTTCCATAGTAAAGGGTGATTTCCTTCCCACGTTAAAGAACGCAGCATGAAAAATGGTAGGAGCTGCTGTATCAGGCTGAAAACTCTGAGAATTAGTGCATTTTAGTTAATTTAACATAACTGTTAGGTTTTTTTTTTTGGCACTTGGCTTTAACAATGAAGAAGTGGGAACCAGTTTAAAGAAAAGGTACTAATGTGTAGCTGTGGTCTTCTGTTCATGGGTTATGTAGCTGGAGTTGCTTGAGTGTAAGTCCCGTTCCTGGCGGAGTGCAGCCCTTGGCCATCAGCAGGGTGACTGTTTATGTGTCAGAAGTGGAAAGAGCTCTTACCTGCTCTGCTGGAAAAGAGATCTGGCTACAAGACAGCTCTAGCACCTGGGCTGCATTAAGGTTTATACTTGCTGTTTGTTGGCTGAGGAGCCCGTAACTGAATCTTGCATAGAACTGAGAGCCACTTGTACAGACCTGTTTGGTTTTGCTTTTCACAGGGAATTAACACAGTAATTGCAGCAGCGTTGCTGCAGTGGGTGAACAGGGCTATATAAAGGCTAACTTTGATGAGCGGGCTCTGGAGTGGTTGTGGGGGAGCAGTGAAATGGTTTTTTGGACCCACTCCAGACAGCAGTTGGTCTCTACTGCCTTAGTATTAGCAGGCGAGATTTAAGCCCTGCGCAGGAGGTGACTGCTCACATCAGAGACAAATTTGGTCAAACAGCTTCTTGGGAAGCTGGGGCTGCTCCTGTTTAACCAGGAGGGTTTGAGAAGTGCTTTTTAGTTAATCCTTTAGAAGCAGAATGTGCCCTCCTTTTTTCAGAAAAGCAGGGACCGGGCATGAAAAGGTTTGCAGATACTTGGATTAAATGTGCAGAGTATTGTCATAGCAACAAGAGGGAAACCCCCACGAGGTAGGAAATATCAATGTGAACAGGTGAAGGGAAGCAGGAAACTAGCTCTGAAGGGATAAAGCTGTTTCCAGCAATCCAGGTTCTAGGAGCAAAGCAGTAAGTGTAATTGAGCCTAGTGAGGAGCGAGTATTTTGAACAGCTTCCAGAGCTGCACAGCTAGTGGAGACTGTTTACCTATAATACTCCTCCCCTTCCAAAAATGTTAGACCACCTCACCAGTTTGTATTTTTTCCATCTCTCCTCCACAGATGTTGATCTATATTAAACTTTGCTGTGAAAACTGAGGGAAGCTTTTAGTAGAAGCTTCAGTTCTGTTTTAAGCCAGTCGGGAGGGGCTTTAAAGCGATGGAAATGTGTTTGTGTCTGGTACAGAAGAGCGGATGGCAGCGTGGGGCCAGCCTTTCAGAGGAAATGTGTCTGGGGCTTTGGAGGTGATATGGTAAACTAACACTTGCTGGGTTGTGAAAGGTCTGCATACAGCCCAGAGCATGTGGGAAAAAGGGAGTATCTTGTTAGGAGCCCTTGCATCTTGCAGCTCTGAGATGGCAGAGGTTGCAACAGAGAACCGGAGCTTACTGCTCTAAGTGCTTCTCAGATCTGTGTCACCCTCATATCTTTTTAGGGTCTGGAAAGAATTTAAAAGTGAAAAAGTGATAGCAGACTGAGGTCTTCCCTCCCATAATGGATTTTCGGAGATGCACTGAAAAATTCATGCTAATATTTCACACAAGCAAAGGCAGTGGTGGCAACCAGAGCAGCTGGTGGTACTCGGTGTAACTGCCTCTTCCCTCTAATGCATGAGTCACAGTGTGACCTGATGTGGCTGGAGTTTGCTTTTCCACTCTGAGCCTAGCAAGTAACTCCCTGCTGGCCAAGGATGGAGTAAGGTGATAACCAAGAACCAGAGTAAGGATCTTGGTCTGTGGGGAAGCATGCTTGTGATTCTCCAGTCATGAAGGAACTGCCTTAGACCATTGGAAAGGCTGATGAGCCTTTCGAGGAAGACGGTTGATAACTACATGGAAGGAGCAGGTTAATGTCCCAAGACAGTACACTGTAAAATGGGTAATTTCTGTGCACTGTGCATTTTGCATAGCAGCCAGCCTGCCTAAATGAAGTTTTATGCAAACCTCCTTTCAGCTGTGAATGCGCCATTAGGCTCCAGGGTAGATGGTTAAATTGCACTATTGATTTAATGTGCAAGAATATTTGTTAGTGCAGTGAAGAGGTGCAGCTAATGACTTCTGTTGGCTTCTTCAGATTTTAGTCTGGCATACAAGAACAGAAAAGCCTGTGCTGGTGAACGAGGGGAAGAAAGGATTCACAGATCCCAATGTGGAAATCTGACCATGTGTGGCTGAAGGGAGACCAGCTCCAGGTAAGAGCTCACATTTTTGAACAGTGATGAGAAGCAACAGTGAAAAAGGAAGATACTAGACAAGGACAGGAAAAAAATAAGAGCTCTTTTTTTTTAATTTCCATTTTTCACAGCTCAGACCTTTCCTTACTGCAAAACTTCTTGAGAACCAGTAGTTAATATCTATTTTTTTATCTTTAAGATGAGATTCTAAAGCAGGAGTACTCAGTGAGAGGTTGGCAGGAAGAAGAGAAATCCAGGGAGTGAGAGTTTAGACAGGAGTTACTTCATGAAAGAACCAAACCCTTGTCTAAACAAGAAGGCTGCCCTATTAACTGTACTAATACAGCACAAGGGAGAAGGATGTGGATTCATCCACGTGTGAACTCCTGAGGAAATCTAAAGCAGTATCAGTGGAGGCATTTTTAAGTCGGGCAGAAGCTTTCACTGAGGGAAGAGTTTAATTTATATCTACATCAAAGCCTCACAAGTCAGTGACCAGTAAGGGGAGGTGTGGATTAAACCTCCCCTGAGGCATTTCTTTGCCGAAGGTGAGCAGGCAGAGTCTTCTTCAGTGCAGAGGACACACACACTGGCAGACTGATGGCTGACTTGCTACTCATTTGTTCATGCCCCGGCTTCTCACCTTTAATTACCTGAGCACCCTGGTGCATTTAGTCTCCTGTTTCCTGCGTGCTCTCTGGTTTGCTGGAGTGAAGGATGGGCTCTTGGCTTCAGACTGCATCTAGGCTGTGCTGCTGTGCTTCGTTATTATGGGCAAAGAGAGCCATGCACGACTCCCTTCAGCTGGAGTGTAGAACCAGGCCTGGAGGGGGAGGAGGCTGCTGCTCATTCTCTTTTCCTCTCGAAGACAGAGAAGCACGAGCAGCAAAGGGAAGGGGTCGATTTGCTCGGCGGCGGTGTATTTTTACCAGTAATGAGCTCTCTTACAGCACATGGCCTCGGGCTGGCTGGCTGGAGCCCTGCCTGCTGCAGTGGCCTGTCTGCAGCCCAGGGGCAGGGCAGCAGAGGAGAGCCTGCGCCGCGGGTTATCGGCGCTATATTTAGCGGCTTCGCGGAGAGGCCATAGCTCTTCCACGCTGTCACAACTGCTTTCCACCAACACCCAGTTGCCTAGCAGCACAGAGCTGCAGTCTGAGATGGGGTTTGGGATAGTTCCAAGGGGTGGCAGCTAACTGCAGCGAGGCAGAAGGGTAATAACGCATACTGGTTGTGTCTCTGTTGCAGAAGATTTCTTCGTGCACAGCCTGCAAGGTTCCTCTCCAAAGCATTCAACCAGCCAAACATGCAGTAGCCAGGACCTCTGCTGACTTCCAAGAGTTTTAGTGTACTGAAAACAAGCAACACTGCATACATAAACTACCCGGATTCCCCTGCCCTTCCTCCTGGACTCTGAACAGAACCAGATGCTCTGGAGGTGGAGAAAAAGCACAGAAAATAGAGGACTGACGTCAGCTTCCGAGCAAGAGCAGCTGCCCCGCGAGACACGCTGTTTGGGAGAGGTGCATGCAGGGCACGATGCACTGGAGAGGCAGCCCAGCTGGAATGGCAGTCTAGACTGAGGGGGCTGTTTTACAGGACCTGGAAGCAAGGGTGAGAATGCCCACAGGGGTGTGTTGGCCTCTGATGACTTGTTTTTCCCGAGACACGCGTACCTGGTGGCTACGTGTGCAACAGCCTAAGCGGCTCTCTGTTCATGGAGGGGACAGCTGCCTTCTGAGATGGCACCTTAGCCCTTAATTTTAAACCTACTTTAATCAGTGTTTATTATGCTGCACAAGACAGAAAAGTTTTGGGGGAGGATGAAAAGCAAGGCAGGTTAGAACAAACCCAGTGAGTCTCTCTGTTCTCTTTGTATTCCCCTTCCTTTCCCTTCATTCATTCCATGGTTTCACGGGCACTCTGACATACCCCGGTGATCACAGAATGGTTTGGGTGGGAAGGGACCTTTAGAGGTCATCTAGTTCCACTCCTGTGCAGGTAGCAGGGACATCTGCAGCTAGAGCAGGTTGCTCAGAGCCCCATCCAACCTCACCTGGAATGTTTCCAGGGATGAGGTATCAACCACCTCTCTGGGCAGCCTGCGCCAGGGTCTCACTACCCTCAGCATCAAAAATTTCTCCTTTATATCTTGTCTAAATTTCCCTCTTTTAGTTTAAAAGCATCACCCCTTGTCCTTTTGCAACAGGCCCTGATAACAAGTCTGTCCCCAGCTTTCTATTAGGCCCCTTCAAATCCTGAAAGGCTGGAAGGTCTCCCTGGAGCTTTCTTTTCTGCAGACTGAAGAACCCAAACTCTCAGCCTGGCCTCCCAGCACAGGGGTTCCACCACATTGCTGGGGCTCCTCTGGCCCCACTCCAGCAGGTCCCTGGCTCTGCTGTGCTGAGGACTCCAGAGCTGCCCCAGCACTGCAGGGGGGTCTCCCCAGCGCTGGCAGAGGGGCAGGATCCCCTCCCTTCCCTGCTGCCCACGCTGCTGGGGGTGCAGCCCAGGCTGCCAGGGGTTTCTGGGCTGCAAGCTCACAGGGCTGGCTCCTGGCCAGCTCCTCACCCCCAGCACCCACAAGTCACTCTCTGCAGGGCTGCCCTTCACCCCCAGCCTGTGTTGATACTGGGGGTTGCCCTGACCCAGGTGCAGGACCTTGCTCTTGACCTTGTTGAACCTCATGAGGCTCACTTCTCAAGACTGCTGGGGTCCCTCTGACTGGAGGAGTGCTCCTACATAAGGCCAAATTTGCACTCTTACAAAATAAAGTTAACTGCTTAAAACTAGGGACTGAAGGATGGAAGCTGGTTTTAGTGCATTTACCATTCTACTGGAATGTATCCTTCCTCCCTAGCCCCTTTTTCAGGGCCATGCCGTACTACTGCAGAGCTACAGGCATGAAAAGCCACACTGGAGCAGTTCAGGAGTTACCTTCTGATGGAAGGTACTTTACCCTTGTAAAGGGGATCCTGTGCTTAGTGCTCGGTTTCTTCAGCACCTGGCTTGAGGTAGGTTGAAACACTGTCTGTAGAACATCAGTTGCCTCTTCCCTGCTCTGTAACATCAAAGGACCTAGGATAGCTCTGATGAAAGGGTGTTCTCTGATGAAACTCTGTTTTGCTTCTCAGTGAGAGACAGGACTGAGCCATGCAGAAGTGGAACCTGGGTGCTACTACCTTAGTTGACTCTGTATTTGAGATTGACAGACTTGCTGAGGAAGAAATTGAGGTACAACACACCCCTTCTCCCCACCTCCTGCCCCCTTAAAAACCCCCAAAACTTACCTCCCCCTTCACAGTTGTTACCAAATCTTTGACCAGCCCCCAATGTCCCAGTTCTTTCAAAAAGGTCTGAAGCACAATTTTACATTTGAATTGAGGGAAAATGTAATCCTGGAAATAGACTTGGTTATTTTTAGCCCTAATACATAGAACTATTAAAATGCTATAGATCTGATTGTTAGCTTCACGGTGCAGAAGCCTCCCTTGGACTAATGACATTGTGTATTTCCTAATATTTTAAAAGAAATCTTTTGTAAGTTATTTTCTCCCACTGTATTTCAAAACCTCTGGGGGAAAGTTGAGTTCTTTAGTTCCCTGGTCACAGAAGCCTTGCTACGTAGCCTTTACAAAAATGTTCCTTTAGATGTGTCAGCTGAAGTGCTGCTTGGACAGAAAGCATTTGATGCTACCGGCCACTGGCTGCTCTATGGGAACGGGTATTGTTATCTTGTATTAAAACAGTAGCTCTCTGCACTCAAGCAGATTTATTCTGTTCTTGTACTAGCCTTCCAAGTTCACTTCAGTCTCCAAACCCTAGAGTGGAAAGAGACATTTTTCAAGGACTACAAAGTTTTCATACCGTTTAAATAGTTTCCAACTGATGTCCTCTCCTAGCTGCATGTTTTGTTTCACTGCTCTTAATTGCTATCCCTGCTGGGTTGCAACTTTCCCTCCTTGGAAGGAAATAATAACTTTCAGAAAAATGCAAAGGATTGAGTCGTGAACACCACCCTGCATATACACAACACTCCTCAAAGCTGGTCACAAGAGCCTGGGCCCTTCCAACTTGCACAGAGGCTGCTGTGGTCCCTGGGAGCAGAGAGAATGTGTGTTGAGTAAGACCAGCTCTGGGCAGGATGGAGGGGATTACAGCTGCACTGTCTGTTCTCAGTTTTAAATAAACTGTATTTAAATTTGTTAAATAAAATTATGGTTTGTAAGAGCCAGAATACCCTGCAACTCCATTATCAGAGACAGTGCACATGTTTGGTGTTTCTCTCATAGCCTGAACCCTCTGGTTACTGGAACAGAAAGAAGGGGCTGAGCAACTTCTCCAAGATTCTGAACAGATTTACAGCTTGAATTTGGTATCTTCCTCTCCCTAAAGAGAAGGCAGCTCCTCAGGGACTGTGGAGCTGGTGAGTTTAAAAAACATCATGTTTTCCTAAATCCTGTGTTTCTGTTTTGAGGGACAAAAGGAAAAAAAAAGGATCCAAGATCCCAAGACTTCACAGCAGGTTTAACTAGGAAGTATGGATGTGCTCTCCCATTTGTAAATATATATGCAGCCCCTTTACTTCTATCCCAACCAAAATCTGATACCTGCTCATTTTACAAGGGGGAATTTCATCTTCAGGTGCTCCACAGTGAGAGCAGGGGTGGAGGGATGACTGGAAGACTAATTTTTCCTTTTCTCCTCTTGTACCTCCTCCTTTGAAGTTCTCATTCCTGCCTGGCCTCAAACATAATTATATATTTAAAAGAGGACAAAACACATTTCAATTTTAAAACTTTTTTTCCTTTTTGAGAGAGAGAGAGGCAATCTCCATAGTAAAACTCAGTGGGGAAAAAAGCTCGAATTAAAGTCCTCTGACAACCAACGGGGCTTCCAAGAAGTGAACAAGTAACAGCCTCTTTGAAGAGTGAGTTGCTAAATTCTGCCTTGAAGCACAGCAAAATGGTTTTCCACACCTGGTTACTCACATGTTCACCAGCTATTTACTCCCTATGTAATTATCAAAACAAGGAGGCCAGTCATAAGACATTTTTAAAGTCAGTGGAGAGCCAAGTTCAGCTTTCTGTTCCGATGGCTTCGGTTCTTTCTCTCTCTCTGTTTCCTGCCTCCAACACCTTTTTACTCCTCCACATTCTCCAGATGGTCCGTAACATCATGCACAGCCATCCAAGCTGTGGGTCCTCAGCAGTGCAGGGAGATAAGCTTCCACATCCATCTATGAAACAATGAACTCTGGTTCCTTCAGGGCCCTCTCTTCCTTCTGAACGTACTGCCAAAGAGCACACCCTTCACCTGGGTCTAGTTGAAATGAACGTGCCCAAGTGCCTGGGCCGTCGTGTCCCCAGACATGCAACCAGGACTACTCAAGATGAACCAAACGTGGGAAGGAAGCTCTCATCAGTCCACGTACTGGGTCCTTCCTAAATAAGGAATGTCCACAGACTGTATTATCCGTCCTGCAGTGCGCTCCTCAAAAATGACAATCTGCAGAAGAGAGGCACAGATAAAGTTCCTTCACACAAAGGCTGAGTTACTCTCAATATTTTTAGAAGGAAAAGGCATATGATCACAGCAGGGGAAGGAAGCATCATTTAAAAGATATCAATCAATAGGAGTCTGAACAGTAACTGTGATTCTTCTTCAGCACCACATGATGCAGAAAATGAACCAGCATCAAATCAAGTTTGTCTTGATTTTGAACTTGATGCAGTGCTTTGAAATTTAGCTGCCATCCTCATCATGTCTTAACGATTGTCAGAGCCATACTCGGCTCTAGAGCAGCACCTTCCCTAATTTTCACAGATCTTAGCAGTTAACACTCTCCTTCCTCTCTGTTGCATTAGTTTTCAGCTAGAGATAGATAAAAATTAACCTTTTGTGTACATCTAGCTCTGTGGAACATGACTCAGAGCAGGACCTTTTAATAACACAAACAAGCAAAGAGAAAGCCTACCACAAGCCTCTCACCTCATTGCTTCCTTTCCATAGCCAGGGGCCAGGAAGGTAGAGTGTTTCCTGAGGTCCAATTTTCCAGTAGCGGCCCAGGTTCTGGCCGTTGACAAACACCACTCCTTTCTCCCAGCCCTAGAATGGAGACAGTACACAGAATTACTGATGCATCTGTACTGCCTAGTTAGCATCCCCACAGGAAACTAAGCCTGCTTTCACACTTGCATTCTTTCAGGCCACTTTCTGCAGGTTTTCTGCTTGCTTTCCCTGCACAACTCCCTGAGGCCATTGCTGAACAGAAGTTATCCTTAATGTACTCATTAAAAGGATAAAGCTTTCAAAAATGTGCAATTCATGGTTCATGCTTTTACAGGAAACTTCATTCTTTTGAACAGTCGTATCTTGAGTTCTTCCCAAGCAAAGAAATCTCCCCTCACCTATTTCCCAGGTGACAGAAATACTGTATTGCTACTGACTAGCATAATTTACAATAAAGCATAAATGGAAAAGTGAGCAGTAGCATAATGGTTGGCATGAACCTTGTCTCTCAGGGAATGAAAACAGAGGAGGAAGTTTAATAATACTTAATAACTTAAGTTCTTTGTGGGAGCAGCAATCTTCCACAGAAGGAAGATGTGAACACTAACACTCAGGCCACATCTACAATAAGTGACCCTTTCCATAGCACATGGAGGAGGCAGGGAGAGAACTAGTGCCTCCTTCATTTTTTGTGCCCATTACTCCTCTGCAACTAGAAAAGAAATAGCATTTGTATGTTGATAAAAGAGACTAACTGCTCATTAGCAGCTTTGCAGGGTCAGTATTGCACATGTTTTCTCATCAGGGCCACTACAGACTGAACAGAATTACCTGCCAGCTTGAGGAGGCTTCTGCACCCTCCACATATTTCTCTTTCTCCAAGATCAGAGGAAGACTACAAAACTACAGACTACAAGAGAGCTCAGTCAGCTATTACACAGGTGCCTCTCTAACCAGCTTTTAAAAGGGGTGGGAAGAGAAAAATAAGACTTGCCTGTAGCTTCAAGAAAGTGTCCTGTGGCTGATGCTCTATCCACAGCCTTCCACGAAAAAAAGCTGGCCCGACAAAGTAATCTGGGACTGTGCTCCATCCAGCAACGTGCCTCAGGCTGTAAGAGAGGCATCAGACAGAGCAGGGAAGCACCAGCAGCACCCAGAGGCACCACACAGACCTCGAGACCATCACAAACTGCTCTCACTATGGTGGATGCTACAACAAGGCTGCCTTGTTTCCTTGCATGCCTGAAATGTCAAGCAGTTGCTTTCTAGTGGTAGGGCCTAGAGGTAATATTCTTCATGCTGCAAAGTGATATGAAGTGTTTTATCTCCTGTACACGTTCAAGGCAAGCACCTAGATGATCTCTCCCCTCCACTTAAGATAAGTGTACTGGTGGTACATGCCTCAGTCTTCATTATCCTGTGCTTGCCACATCACTGATAGGACAATTTGTGGTACAGGAAAAGGATGTATGGGGCTATCACCATCTCTGATACTTTAAGGCAACATAAAAATCTGTGCTTTGTGTTGACTGCTGAAGTGTCTATCCTTCAGATAAGCTTTAAATGCATGTGGCTTGCACAGGCCAAAGGAAAACATGCAGAATTGACAGACTCAGACATTCCTGCCCATATTGCCACCGAGGAATGTGAACACATCCTTGCAAGTTTGCAGTAATTAGGGACAATGTGGAATTCTTTCTTTACTGTTCAACAATTTGAGAGCAGGGGACAAATAGAAGACTAAATAAGGAGCACAGAATTCACACAGAAGCCTTGAGCTTCTGCCAGAACATGTTCCTTCCGACCCTTATGAGCTGCATCTCTAGCATTCAGGGAAGTTATTGATCCAGTGCAGCTTGACTGCTGCTGAATTATTCAACTAAAAGCCTTTCACAATAGCACGTGCTCCATCCTCCTGCACAGCGACTGTGAGCCAGTTGTGTTCCACTGCTGCTGGGCAATTGCCAGGAACTGACTGGAGTGTTGACTAATCTTGCTTTTGGATGGCCATGGCACTTCACTTGTTCTATTGTTCCTCACAGCAAATATTCTTCTAAAACCCTGCAGCCAAAGGTTATGCGAGTTATCCCATCAGTAAGAATCCCTCAAGTAGCCCCCCTAGCACCTGTTAAGATTGTCCTGGGAATTTCAGAGTGTACACATTTTTTCTTTTAAAAGCCACTTCAATTTAACATGGCCTCTCTCTCTCCTCCCTGCACAAAATGGGGGAGCTGTGATATCTTGGGGGCTGCACACGTGTTACTTTCTGGTGTTAACAACAGAACTGAAAACAGTCTCTCTGGATCAGGGCCAGAGTCCACAGGGCATCTCTTGCCTGACACGTTTGCAAAGGTTTTCTGTATCTACTAACAGGGTCCTTGACTTAGCCCTGCCACGTTTCTTTCTCAGTCTTTCTTGAATTAAAGCAAAATCAGTTAAAAGAAAGGAAGCCATCTGGACTTGTTAATGTACTATTAGTAGCTTCCTAGAATTAATCTGTCCCTTGTGAGTTTGAATTACTAAATATACCAGCCATATTTTAATTTCAAGAAAGACACAACGTCCTCCAACGTGTGGGTGTGTTGAGACCCTCCCCTTTGGGTAAGCCATGTTTTTACCTACCTGATCTAATCCTGCTGTTCAGGCTCTGAGGAAGTCTTTAAATCCTCCACAGTGGGAATACATTCCCCTCCTAAATAACGGTGTGGATAAAGTGGCACCATTTTCTGCACTATTTCAGGCAAAGGTATCAGCAAGGAACTTGGCAGCGAAAAAAACCACCTACCTACTTTTACCTTGTGTTGCCTTTCTGATACATTTAACTGCTGCCTATTAGATTTGGTACTGCTGGTAAACAGTTGGTTTCATATGAGGAAGAAAAAAATTTTAAATCCCACAAACCTTTCCATGAAGGCAGGTTTCATCTCCAAACTGTAAATCTTGAAGTTCCTCAAGGGGGTTTTATTCAAGAAGACATCGCCAATTAAGCCTGCAAGAGCAATGGGGGTAATGAAGAGTTGAAAAACAGCTAAAGCTGATAGATTTTCCTACTTGAATGCGAGGAACAGCAGGAGATGGAATGCAGCCACATCCTGCAATGGAATTAGAGTCCATATGGTCCCATTGCTCATCCAGATTGAGTGGGGAACATTACTATACTTTGGCCCCTCCACTCTCTCCTTTGCTTCAACTCACCAAGCCATTAAAACACCCTCCAAGCAGAAAACATTGTTGGCACACACAGCAGATGGGGTTTTGTTGTTATTGTTGTTTTTTAGTTAGCTGTCCATGTACACTTTTTTTTAAAGCAGTAGATCAGTTGCTTCTCTAATAGGCACAGCAAAACATAACATGGGCAAGCACTAATGTCCAGTGCTGATCCAGTCCTTCCAAGGATCCTAAGACAGCTTAATAAGTCATTTACATTCAGCACTCTCTTATTAGATAAAGTTATTCCCTATGTAGCAAGCAAAGCCTAGCTCCTAATCCAGCCTCCTAATGACAGGACTCCATCTGATACTGCCTAGGCACTGCAGAGACTTTGTGCACCTCTTCTGCAGTAAAATAAAATTAGTACAGTTGTGTGCCCAACTCCATGAGTTATATTGTATAGTTTTTGCATACAGTTCCCCACTAGAATGGAATCCTGGGGGTCTGACCTCTTCCAGCTCCACAGCTGTGTCTGACAGACTTGAACATTTTAGTCCATTCTGCTCAACAGGAGGCAGTTCATTACTCCTGATGTTGTGTCACTTTTTAAATGTTGTGATCCTCCCACGTCAAACCCCCAGGGAAAAAATGTGGATTATGAAAAGTATTTTCCTTCTCTCCCTGTGAAGTAACATGCTCACAGAGCAAGAGGAAGGGTACCCTAACATCACCCAGCAAATGTAGAGCACAGTAAGATTCATTGATGGCCTTTGGGTTTAGTTGTACCCTTCTAAAACAAGAAGCCTTAAGGCAAGCCATCAAGCAGCCAGTCCTTCCATCTAGGACTGCCCCAGACAGGGTGTGATGAACCCTGGCTTTCAATGAGTTCCCTCCATCGTACAGCTTCCCACCAGCCCCCAGACAGCAGTCTTGGCTAGCACTATGATAGCTGTATTGGGTCTTCAGTTTGGTTCTGTGTAAAGCACTCAAAAAAGACAGTTCTACAGTGTTGAACTCAGAGAACAATCTAGGACAGTCTGAGAACAAAGAACATCACTCACCTTTCCTCTGTTCGTTCAGTGCCAGGCCATAATTGACACGACCCCGGTTCTCCACCAGGAGTCTTAGCTGCCTGAATCCCTGTGAAAAATAAACAAAGGAAGAGCATGAGATGGAGCAGTGTGCAGCATGAGCTGAATCAGCCCTAACGCTTGGTTAACAGAGGTCAGTAGAGGTGTTGAAGAGGGGAGGTGGCACCAATACCTTGGGCAGTTGCAATTTATCTGTTTACTTCAAAGCTGTGGATTGTGTGACAGAACAGCGTCCCCCTATCGTTCAGCTACTGCAGCCAGTTATGCCACTGTCATAACAGCTTGCTTATTTTTTTTTCCCTATGGAATTTTTAAGCACCATTTTGGTATCACCCACAGAGCCAGAAATAGAGTTTGACATAGTACAGGCTTATGTCACAGACCTCTCCCACAATCATAAGAACAACTAGTGTAGCCACCCACTCACCTGCTCCTCAGAGCCACGCACAGCTCTGTTGCCATGCATCCAGTCAATACACTAACCTGATTGCCAGCTTCTGCCAGGGTCAGGCTGCTCTCAGAGCTAACGAGAGACATTGCCCCTCATTTCATCTGAGACCCAAAAGCTGCAAAAGCCCCCAAACCCCCTTAAAACCTGCTTTATGCTAAGGAAGATGAAGCCTACATGGCCTTCATCTGCCCAAACAAGGTACCAGTATTCAATGTTTGCTGCTATGCGTGTGCCAGGAAGGCTTACAAATTTTGTGCAGCAAGGACTACAAAGGAATTTTTGCCATGGAAAAGTCTTCAGAACCCACTTCTCACTTACAAATAGTAACTTGGCAGTGAAATCACACTGTATTTCATTAGTGAAGCAGTGTCTAATTGGGGTATAACAGCCATTCTCTCTGTCAGGCCACTGTTCCAGCTACTTAAATGGATCAGGTGGGAGGTGCCTTCTTGAGAGCTATGGCTCTTTAGTGGTTTCAGCTCAGTTATCCAATACTATTGCTGTGAGCAATCTCCAGATAGTTACCTGTCCTTCAGGGAGGGAGAGCTCCACTGTGTTATAGTCCAGCTCACCAACATACATGGTGTTAACAAACACCTGCAGAACAGAGCACAACACAGGAGAGCAATTTCTTATCAATTACACTCTAATCACATGTTGCATAGGTTACTGAAGTTGTGTTTGGGGAGGGAATTGTCTCTGTTTGCAACTCAGCATCTGTAACTGTCTCACTGATTCAGTCTAGGTGGGGAATAAAAAAATCACAGCATTTCTTAGAACATTCAATATTCTGTCATTTAAAGATATTATAAGTTTTAGCAGACTGGAACCTCAAGCTGATTTACAAATTATAAGTGTTGATGCTTAGCTGAGAACTGGAAAGAGCAAATCACACCTCTAATCTAAAACTTCACCTTTTCCTTCATGGCTGACCTATTTCCTGCCTAGCTGCCCAGACCACAGCACTTAGAGCAGACTGAGGTTAGTCACAGCTCCCCCTGCTCCTTACCTGTGCTCGGTCACGGACGTGGTCCCTTGAGTGCAGATGTCCACCACCAAATATGACAGTCTCGTAGAGCACATATCCATAGGACTGCCCACTGCTATCATTTAAATGCAGATTCTCCATGTTAATAGGAAATTCTGACTTTATGGGCTGCAAAGGAAAAACAAATTTAATGGCAGAAGTGGCCTCTCAGCATTGACAGGCCACATAGAAGCAATTAATTTAAGACAGATGTTCCACTCTGCCACAGGTTACATTTACCCTGTAAGCCTCCAGCCAAGGGTCTGTTCCAATCTGAATTACCCTATGGCTCTACGAAAGCTACAGCAGTGATGACAAGGTACCAGAAAAGGGAGCCAAGGACTTGCAAAACTGGAATTCCAAGATAACAAAAGTAGCAGTAAAAAAGGTGAGATAAAAGATTTGCCTTCTTTGCATATCACAGTTAAAACATTCTCCAACCTTATCCTCATGGGAGACAAATGCAAACAATACAAATAAAAATTTTAAAAAATTAACGAATACAAACAAGCCAGTGCACTAATCACCTTTTCCACCTAAGAGGGGGTGCCTTTTAGGACTGAGGGGCATGAAAATAGGTGGTACTACCTGTAAAAGAGACGGTAACACATCCCAGAGAGAGATATATTGATGCAACAGGATTGCACCATATGATGCCTTGCTTTCAATCATGGGAGGGAGAGGAAGAGGCTGGCCTGTGAGGCAAAAAGAAAGAGAAAAATTCACTATTTCAGATGTAAAACCACCAAAGATTTAAGGCCCCTCCAGGCCTCCTTTGGTCCTCCCTCCCATCTTCTGGAAAAAGCACCCAGCCAGTGAACAAACCAGAGTCACACAGCTCCAGCAGAAGTGTCAGTTTAAGCAAGTCTTTGATTTAACACTGCAGGTAGAACAAGTATTTTGATTCTTGGACTTATAATTACCAATGATCATGCTGAAGAGTTGTCGGAGCTTGAAAAATTTGGATGTATAATCACCAGCTTCTGTCAGCACAGCGTCATAATCTGAAAAAGAAGCACTTATGTTTTTAATAAACATATGGCAGCTCTGGGGCAGCCTTCACGTACACTGTCATCAAAGAAGGAGAAGCCCAAGAGACAATTTTCTTGGCACTGTCTACATTATGGAAACCTTTACACTTCTGTCTGTGTGAATGTAGCTAGACAACCACAGAGCTGCTTCATTTGGAAAAGAGCCACTCACTGAGGAGCAACATACTTTTACAGATTGAACTTGCACATATCCAGAATTTCACACAGGATTAAGTCAACAATTAACAATTTTAGCAAAGGGTTGTTGGGATGAAAAGAGTTTTATGGTGCAAATGGACTTGGTAAAATGAAAAAACAGAACTGTATCTTGGA
>NW_008580898.1:10773-15302 GCF_000691845.1 Merops nubicus | reverse complement strand
TTCCCTACAAAGGGATGTATCTCCAGCATGGAGATAACGTGAAGCAAAGTCATCATCTGTGACTTCTATTCCCAGTTCAGACTGAGGGGAACCTCCACATCCTGGAATGGGTCTGGAAAACTAATGTAAGGCCCCTTTTAGTCAGCCACATGCTTCTGAGCTATGTCCCAACTCGTCTCTCGGTGACGAAGTGTCTCTGTCCTTTTCTCAGTGCTTCTGTCAACTAGCCCAACGGGTAGTCTGAGCTGCACTCTCACAGCAAGTGCCTGGGCAAGGCAGGGAAAGAAAACTCACCATAACTCGTGACATCTGACTTGTATTCATCAGCCTCCAAAGCACCGTTCATGAAGCCGAAGTTGGTGCCTCCGTGGAACATGTAGAGATTGATGGATGCTCCTACTTTGAGGATGCTTGCTACAGTATTCACCATTTCTGTAAAGGAAGGGCAGTGCCAGGAAGGCCACAGACCAACAAATTGGGCTAACACTGTGGCAGCAATTCAAAGGAGACACAAACATTCTGGTCCTTGTCAGTCAATCACACCTGGATAATTCCAGGGATTTGTTCTGTGATCTGTACTTTGCCCCCAGTAAGGGCAGCACATCTGCTGACACACCCAGACATATTAATACATTTAAATATGCCTCTCCTAGAGATGAAAAAGAGTAAAGCTCATGTACTTGAGCAGGAATTCTGCTTTTAAGCAGAAGAGTTGTAAGGACTACTCAATCAGACTTCTCATCTCAACACACCAATGACACAATTACATAGGCAACTGCAGGAGGATGAGAGTCATTAGAATAGTCTTTAGCTCTGATTTCAGTGTACTTTAGATGCCCTGCAGTTTCTGGGGATTCAGGGCCTGGGGTGGAGGAGGGAGTAGTTCTAGTCTTCCTTCCTTACCAGCTTTTAAACTAGAAAAAAAGCAATGCTTTTTGTAAGGTACTATACCTGCAAAGGGCTTCAGTTCACCATATTCCCACAAAACATAACATAATCCTCTCTTAATGAGGAGTGTTTATTCATCACTAGACAAGAAATGTCATTATGATGGAGGTTTCACCAAACTTGTGACATTTTTAGAAAACACAGATAAAGCCTTCACAGGATTTAGTTTACCTCAGGAGGTGAAACGTGATTTAAATCACTGGGATGCATTTTTAAAATCAACCTGGAGTAGTGTGAGGCCACAGGGCACATTGACACTAATATCTTAGGATGTTTGGCTTTCTGCATGCCCATAGAGTCCCTCTTCCAGGAACAAAAAGAAAAATGTCATTTTTTTAAAAAAGAGCTGCTGTTTACTAATACCACTGAAGAAAATCCCAAGGCCCAGCAATGTGACCCGCCCACTGAGAGATTATTCCTTTACAAAGCCTCACACAAAGCAAAGGTTACAGCAGGACAGAAAAGGTTGTGTGTCATTTTGCTGAGCAAGAAAGACCCTGTCTACAAGAACAACACACAGTGCTCACCATCTGCATCAAAGACGTAGTGAGGGCCTCCCCAGTTATCAAACCATCCAGTCCAATACTCCATCACCATCTTTGGCTGATCTTTCTGTATCACAACAAACAGAAACAGTTAAAACAGAGTCAGGGCAGTCCTGCACTCATCCCTACTTCCTAGAGAAGTGTTGCTCAAATGCAGTTTGGCAACATGGTTTTCAAGAGTGTTCTCTTCTCAAGTTGGCATTAAAGGAAGCAGCTAAGGAGCTCTGAGGAAGTGAGGAACAACATGCCATGGGCCAGCGATGCCCAGAACAGGCACTCAAAGCAGAGAAGTACTCTGCTAGGCCCAAAGCAAAAACCACGGCGCAGAATCAGGCGTTACCAAACGGTTCTGGATGCTGTTGTTTGGTAGAGCTGCAGCAGAGACAAACCAACTGTCACTGTTTAGCTCTGCTAGAAATACACATTTGTAAACGTCTGCTTATCAGCTACGCCACTGCCAGCTGAGAGCTTGCAGGTGCACCACAGCCAGTGCTTGCCAAGGTAGAAACAGCAGACCTTAGCAGCTTAATGCCTTTTTAATGCCACATATGGTGTTGGCAGGAAGGAATTAGCCCTTGCAGGAATTAGGTCTTCATTAAAAGGCTCTGCACACAGAGCAATTGCTTCCCGTTTGTCACCGCTTGCCAGCTCCCCAGCTCCTGTCCAATTCCCCCCAGCCCCATCACACCAGACAGGACAGCGTGTGCTCAGCTGCCTGGCACTCTCACCTCATGGTGTTTGTTTCTAGTCAAGGCAGTTTTGCCCTTTATGCCACAGGGGCTTTATCTGATGCCATGTGAAATGGCCAAGGTCAGCAGCATGAAAGAAACTCGAGTTTCATTAGGGGAAGACAACTGCAGATGCCTGTAGCAATCTACCTGTGCCAGGTTCAGACCAGCTCTTGGGCATACGTGTAATCAACTGGACCCCTGTAAACTAGTCAAAGAAGGAGCTTTAGCACCCTCTGGAACAGAAGACCATAACAAGGAAAAGCTTCATAATCCTTACAAATATGAATGACAGGCTTCCTATCTTGTAATTAGTCAGTGTGGCAAAGGAGGAGCTGCTTTTATTGGGCCATGCTGCAGTTGTGTATTCAGCTGGTGGGGAAGGTGCTGCCTTCTGTTCATTTGCAGACTTTGGGGAATTTCCTAAGACCTAAAGAAGGCAAAAGCACATGCAGCAGAGCCTCTTTCCTGTACAGGAAAAGAAAACCAATCAAAGCAGTAGGATTCCACGTTCAGCATGCCAGTAGCAAGGTCTCTCCTTTTGTAGCCCAAGCAAAAGCCAAGGGAAGAGATGAGAAGGGAATCGATCACAGCCTGGGGCACATGTCAGTTGTTCATGTTCTTCCAGGCTGACATTTGGACTAATGGACAGAGGATGCAAAGAGAGAGGGAGCCTGTCACTAGAAAGCAACACTTGTTATTCCCTCACTATGCCCTCATCACACCATCAGGCTACCTCTCACATCAAGTGTTCATTAAGCAATTCCCTCCCCTGACTGGCACCTCTGATGACACAGAGGGTTAAGGACACGACACATGAGATGTCAGAGCTTTTCTGCAGCCAGCCCTGTGGAATGCCAGGGAGGCTGGGTTGTGCAGAAGGCAGGAAGAGCCTGTGAAAAATGAAGTTTTTCTGCATTTTACCTGTACTGTGTCCAGATATTTCAGTAGCCCAGGTTCCAGTTTCTGAAAGTTAACAGTGGCCAGTGCTATTGGGAAAAGAAAAAAGGTTTTATTAATTTAGACACATACAAAATGCCTAAGGGACCATCAGCCCAGCAGAAGCACAAGGGGAACTGGAACATCTTCTGAACCACCACTACAACCTCCTTGGAAATTCCCCATCAAAGTCTTCACTTGGTATGCAGAATCTAACTGGACCACAGCACACAGTGGAATACTTGCAGGCCATCTTTTCAGCTCTAATGTTCAGAGATACTAGGAAGAGAGCATCAGAGCAGCTCATGGGGTGTCACAAGCTTTAATTAGAGGCTGTAAAGGGCTTGGAGATCCTCAGATAAAAGGCACCACGTAAAAGCAAACTTATTATTAGAAAGTCATATCTGGATGCCACACTGATCTCCTGGGCTTTAGCTGCAGGAAACTCTACCCAGGCAATATCTTACAGCTTCTCATGTCTGTGGGGATGGGTGAGAGAAACCACAGTACAAGTGAACCAGGCAGAAATTGTAATTGGAAGATTTATCTGTGCTTCTGCCCTGTGCAGCACGGGGAAAACAGCAGCCAGTCTGTGTGTGCCACACGTGTAGCAAAAGTCACTGTGTGATCTTCAAGCACTGGAGCTGGAAGACCTGCCTGCAGGAGCTGGTGCATCAGAAGACACTGATCTGGTGTCCGTGTCCCAGCCACGGGTACATGGTTGAACTATTTTCATACTTTTCTGGCCCTTGGGCACACTGATGGTATTTCTCCCAAAAACTTTGAAAATGCAGGAGCAACTATATGATTCAGTATTAAAAATTGACTTCATACAGGAGAGCTGGCATCAAATCCAGCCCCAGTTGTGTCAGACAGAGCACTTCAAACAGAATATTTACAGAAGCAAAAGCTCACTTCTCAATATTTATACCTTGATTTTAATAGGCTGAACTATGTAGTGTGCTGAGCTGAAGAATTTGGCACAGGCAAACACTGTGGGAGAACAAAACAAACCATGGATTTAGCATTGATGTAATACATGAGCTGGCAATCCTGAAGGTGAATGTGCCCAATTCTGCTCTTCGTGCAGATTAACAGCACAGCACTGCAAATGGTGTAAAGGTGTGGAGAACCAGTCCCTGAAGCTTTATTCATCCTTTCTACAGTAGGTAGTTTTCACATGCACACAGCTTTCCACCATGGTGCTTCAGCCATTGCCTGGAGGGAAACCAGAGGTTTTATTTTGTCACCCATCAGCTCCCAGAAGGGCTGTACCAGGTCAGATTAGAGCCACCTGACTTGGGATTCTTGCCACTGACTGTGCCTGTGAAAGGGGGAGAACTGCAGGAGCTGCACAGGTATCTGAGAA
>NW_008580898.1:0-10742 GCF_000691845.1 Merops nubicus | reverse complement strand
GAGTTTCTCTCCCTACAGCATGGGGTATCCCACTGTAGCCTCAGGTCCTTCAGCAAGAGCCAGTTTTCTCTGCAGAGCACCAGGCTGACTGCTCCTGGTGTTAACAGGAAGCAACAAATGCTTCTTGGGAAGAAATCAGTACAGCACTGACAAAGAGAACAAACAAAATCACAGACTCACTGCATTAGTTTTCAGCTCCAGCATGGAACCTTCTATCTTCTTACCATGTTTCTAAGGTGGATTTTGCTCTCCCTCCTTTAGTGCTTTCATAACCACCTTGCTGCTATACTGCTCTGAGCCCTAGTTATTCCATGCATCTGATTACCTGACACGTTGACTCTAATGAGCAGATTGTTATGACATCTAAGAGGCAAATTGGTATCAAAGAGCTCTCAGCATGCAACACGCTGGCAAAGACAACTGCAAAGAAGAAGGAGCTCTGAGGCAGTGAGCATTCCCACAGAGGAGGGTGAGGGCCAGACAGGCACTGCCACAGCAGCCCCTCCGTGTGTCGCTGGCAGGGAGAGAGTGACTCTGCGTGGTCAAGGCTGGAAACTGCTGCACACCAAAAGCATACAGCTGAGGAGACCACGGTGCTGGTGAAGGCCCGTGGGCTTCAGAGTCCTTGAATTTGTCCCTCTGATACTGTCACATAAAAAGAAGAGGAGGAAAAAAAGGAGGGAAAAGCCTTTCCCTTTAATCATTAGAAAATTAACAGTATTTATGACTGAGTGATGACAGGAGTGCTCAAAGACTTCACCCTGCAAACACTTCCCTCAGGGAAGCAATCACTACTCTGGCAGGCGACAGGCAGAAACACAGGAGATCAGAGGCCAAGCACACAGTAAATCTCAGCTGAACTGGATCTGGAAATCTGGAAAGCAGTATCACACTATGCCCCAAACAGTCAGTCTCTTTTTAATTGCCAAGCAAGTATCTTAAGAGTTAAGTCATTACTGTTATTAATTGCAGAGGTATTGGTTTAATAGGTATTGAAAGGAAGCAATAAGTAGTATTTTGAGCCTTTTAATCTGGTGGGAACAACACTAAGCTATTGCTAGGTGCTGCCATCACAGGCCTAACCTCTCTGGGAAGTACAGATGCCCAGTACTAGATGGACACCAGTGGGATATCTAGTCTGCACATGTGTAATGTCCTTGGAAGCAGAGAGGCTGGCTCACCATGGAGCGATCCTGCTATTGCTGTGTTACACCTCATGTTGAAAAAAACACTCTCTTCCTTTCTGGGGAGGGACTGGGTTTGTTCTGTCCAGCCAAGGGGGTCCCTCCTTTGTGGCTGCAGCTCCCACCACAAACAGAATACAGGCAATGGGTGTGGCTTGGTGGATGAAGGGCACAGCTCTCATTTGAAGGCTACACTTCATCAGCTGCCCCAGGTGAAGGACACACTCCCACCTCCCTCTTCTACAAGCACATACCTCCTTCCACTAAGCCAAATGACAGCCCATTCTTGTTGTCTGAGGTCATTAACAGTTCCACAATCCCTCTGTTCAGCCGGGCCTACATTAAAAAGAGGAAAAGCCATTGTGTTAACAGCCTGAGTTTAGTATTGTCAGGATATTAAAGCATTAAAGTACATTATCACCTTCTCTGGGGATAACTTGAAACTAGTAGTGGCTTGGTAAGAAATATTATTCCTGTGACATCTCCCATTCCTCCTCAAGCTTCCCTGCCTCCTCCTTTCAGCTTAAAGGCAACTGAAAAATTTTATTTTGTTTTAGAGAGCTGGATCAGTTTCTCTCTGATGCATCAAACTTCAGGACTTTGGCTTCTTCTGAGATCAACTCAATAAAGAGCTTCACTGCTTCCCATCAAAAGAGGACTTCAGGTGGAAGAGGAAAAAGAAAGGCAGCTCACCTTTCCTGACTAACAGTGGAAGCTGGAGGGAGAAAACAGCTGGTTTGCCAATGAATGCCATCACAGGACAGCTCAGGTACTTATGTTCTGGAAGAGCTGAGTCTGTTTGAATTTGCTGGTTCTTCAGTGTTGCAGCACAGTATGGAATAGCACCCTACGGTTTTTAAACGCCTGTGCACACACAAGGCTCTCCCCATTACAATTGTTCTCTCACAGTTGTTTCCTAAGAACAGTGGCTGATGTTTGAAGGAGAGATTAGAAAATCCTAATTGCAAATGAACCCCTCTTTTCACTGCACCTGCATTGGCAGTCACTCCTTCAGCTTCAGGGAGCTTTGGAAACAAGCCTTCAGTCTCTTAATCCTAAATTACTAACTGTAAAATGGTGATAAAGACACATCAGCTCACACAGAAGTTACCTGTGTCATGTGTGCTGACTAGTAAAGGTCTGCTGGGTGTTTAAAGAAACCCCTGTGTATCAGACACACCTGCACACCCTGTGCACAGAGCAGCCCTCAGCATTACACACAGCCTCAATAACCATCACAACAGAGCTTAAAAACAAACCCAGTTCAGAGTTAACACAACCTGGTTAGTTTATCAACCTGTCATCACTAAATGGATACCTGAACAGATGCTGGTGTCTGACAACATTCAGCTACCGAGGGAACTGGGATTTCTAACAAATTTTATTAAGACAGTTCTTTAAGCACTGCATTAATCCTAAATTTCTTCCAAATGGGCTCCCACAGGGGGCGGCAGAGAAGCCAGGAACAGAAACAGCGTCTGAGGCAGACACAGGTGAGAGCTCCCTGATCCCAGCTCACTGTAGGTGTGGGAAGGAGGGGTCAGCACACCCTTCCATGGCCTTCACGTTCTGGGAGGCAAAGGCACTGCACCCAAAAGAGTGAGACCAGGAGAGGGATGTCAGGTTTTGTGTGAGCTGAGGAGTGGTTAATGGGTATATTAATTAATACCAGGAAGATCGCAGCCTTGTCATATAGGGTAGATGCAGATGTGAGTTAATCATCTTGCCACACTGAAAGCTCAAGGCCCAAACTAGAACAAAGACTAGGAGCTCCACCTCACATTAGATCCCAATCCAACTGAAAAGGAAGCCCTGCAAATCCTGCTTTCCCACATTTTCATCTTTAACCACTATAATACACTTCCTCAGATGTTAAGTTGCACACAATACCAGAATATGATGAAAACAGCACTGCAAAAATACACCCACAGGCCTGGCAAGGAAATCTGTTCTGACAAGTCTGTGAAACATCACAAGCTTTTTCATGGCTGAAATATGGAAAAGCACTGCAGGGCCTCCATGCCCCATCCACTGAAGGCTCTGAAAGCCACTTGCTTACATGCTTGCCACTGGTGGGACACAGGGAGGGAAGCTATGTCACTGTAACAGAGCAGTTGGAGATTATCAGTTCAGGCTGGCAATTAGCTCTTTAACTCGTTCCTGTGTGTGGCTCATATTTAACCCTCTAAGCAATGTTCCATCACCCCACAAGGTGGAGTTAGCTCAGGAGCCTGCAGGGCTCTAAGAAGATTAGGACTCCTGCCACACAATTTGTTTGGTTGAAGAGCCTCTGTATACCTTGAGCCAGAGTTAACCTCAGGGTGCTCAGGGCACAGCTGGGGTACCCAAGGGGTTTCAGAAAGATCTGATAATGCTGTACCAGAAGAGAAGAGAGTATAAGATTTATATCACATAGACCCCTCTGGATGGGTAACCTCTCTCATTTGCAGCAGAACTTTTAAGCATTCAGTGAGAAGAAATTAAACAACAAACCCTGTGAGACACACTACAGATCTTGTTAACTGTCTGCCTCACAACTGTACTGGGGTCAAAAGAACAGGTCAGGCTCATGTGAGATCATGGGAGGCATAAACCTGATGAACTCCAGATTACACAAGTTTAGGAGCATGCTGGTGGCTTACTTGGATAAACCTGCCTCCCAGCAGAGACAATGGAGACAAAGAAAAACCCTTCCCTAAAGTGACCTAAGAGAAGCAAAACAGGACCAGCAGGACCAGCTTCTTCAGAGCCAGCTATCTAGTACAGCTACTCTCCCAGCTCCCTATCACCCTCTTCTCTAGAAGACATAAGAACACAGGCTTATCAGCACTGAGAAGGTCACAGGCCATCTCTTCCACTCCAGGAAGACACATCAAGGAAAATGCAGCTGGATTATGCACTGACACGTTCAAGGGTTTTTGAAGCTATGCTCAAGTTATTCAGAAGAAAGAAAATACTGTAAGGTGGTTTATGAGAGAGATTCACCACAGAAACAAGTAAATGTGCCAACATTACCATTTTAACATAGGTCATGTAGTTTGGGTCTTTGGCATAGGAACCATATTCATTCTCCACTTGCACTGCAATGATGGGACCTCCTTTCTTGTACTGTTGGGAACAAAAGGGAGAAGTTCCTCACCATCATTTATAATGAGAGCGACCAAAATCAGTGGCACTGGCTTGCAGGAAAGATGCACAACTCTCACATGGACTCATTTCCACCCTCTCATCCTCCCAAAGCCTAGAGCCAAACGCCTAGATCTGGAGAGCTGGCACAGACACCTACAGTCCACACTGGTTCCTACAGCAAAGCTGGCAGGTTTGTTATTTCTTCCACTTGCTGTCCTTACAGCTCACACTCACCAGTGGAGACAGGCCCCACGTGTAGACAGAGGAGGTAATCAATAATTGTACTCGCCTGAAGAGGGACCACAATAGGCATTAGGTGATCAAAATAGGCATCCACAGCTTCTGTGAAGCCCTTGTATGTTGTCCTCAGTTGCATCTCTGGGTCTTGCAGTAGCCAGCTATGAGAAAAGCAGCAAATATTAGTCTCCTGTCTAGTCAAGGCTGCCAGAGGCAACAGTGACATCAAGTCATACTGGGGTGCAGGTATGGATAACATCATGAGTCTGTGAATGACACCACATGAGGCTATCTACCACTCTAAAGCTTACTCTGGAATTCTATGCATCCCCAAGGGCACTCTACAACCAAGTGCTCCCTCATAAAACCACCATCATGGCTCAAAACAAAGCTTCTAGGAATTGTTCCCCTGGTTTCCACTGCTGATTTACAAGACATAGTTTGCTGGTTTGGGGTTAACACAGAAAAGGGCAATTTGTTTAAGAGCAGAACGATGTAGTGCTGTAACAATTTAAGCAGACTGAGCTTGTAACCCTTGTCTCTGAAAAAAGGAGGCATTAACAGTGCTTCCAGAGGTCTGAAAGACTCAGCTCCTGTATGCTATATGCAGCTCAGTGGGCTTACAAAATCATCAGCTCTTTCTCTGTAAAATGAGAATAGTGCCATTGCTCTTATCAGTCTTTTATCTGTCTGATAAAAACCCACATGGGTGATGCAGCAACAGCTGACAATATAGGCACTGCTCATCACCTAATGTAGGGCTAGCTCCTGCCTCTGCTCACCAGCAGCCACGTGCCTGTGAGCAAGTCCCTGACACGCTTTCACAGCTCTACACCTGAACTCTCACAAGCCCAAGGCAGGGCATTCTGAAGAATGAAAAGATTAAAAGAAATAATCCCCAAATTTTGTTGAATGTCTCCACTGAGGCTGATGCTCTGGGCTAGCTCCTGCCTCTGCTCACCAGCAGCCACGTGCCTGTGAGCAAGTCCCTGACACGCTTTCACAGCTCTACACCTGAACTCTCACAAGCCCAAGGCAGGGCATTCTGAAGAATGAAAAGATTAAAAGAATGTCTCCACTGAGGTTGATGCTCTGTGAAGGTAACAAAAACAAGTGGTATGTAACATGGCTCTGGTTCCACTGGGATCTAGTCACCAGGCAAGTCTCAGTGCTGACGTATTCAGCTGGGCTCTCACAGCCTCTTACCAGCAAGCCCTGTGCTTTAGGAGAAAATACAACAGGAGGCTGGAAAAGTTGTGAGGCTTTACTACTGGCAGCCATATAATACAGTAGGACTTTTAAAATGGTCCTGAGATGAAGCAAACTCTTGTGTCAAGCTGCAAATACTACTATTCATAGTCAAGCTGCAACAGCAATAGAAGATGGGCTTCCCCAATTGTATTTTCTTGCTGTAACCAAGATGCCATAACAAAATTATTAAAGAATAACTATTAAAAAAAGAAAAGTCTGATTCAAGGCTTACCACCTGTACTGCTTAAGAGTTCAATAATATGAGTATTCACCTGCTTTGCAGATGCAGAAAGTAAATACTCCCACCTGACAGGCAGCTGTTCTGCCCCTTGGAAGGAGGCTCAACTGTAGGATCAGGAGCTGCAGTTTTTCCTATGGTCCCAAGCACTTACCTTAACTGAACTGTTTATGCACTTACCTGGGCAGACCACCAAGGTCCCATTCAGAGCAGATGTAAGGTCCAGGACGCAGAATCACCCACAGTCCATTTTTAGCTGCCAGGGAAAGGAAGGCCCTAGAGATCCAGACAGTGTAATTAGTGTCTGACTGCAGAATCCCTGCTCCCTGCACTCCTAATACACCAATCACTGTGACGTTTAGGTACCAAAACCCAAAGAGAATTGCTTGATGAAGCAACTGTACTGGATTGGTACTAAATCTATGAGTTCCCAGGGCTCCAGAAAGCAGGGGAAGGAATGAGAGTCTCCATTGCCTGACCAAAGTACAGGCTTTGCTTCAGAAGCTGGAAATGACATCTTCACCCAGAGCTGACACGCACACCCTCCCCTCACAACAGCAGCATTTAATAACAGAGCTTAATGTTTTTGGACAACATACTCTAGATCCAGGTTTCGACTGAAGTCAAACTTCCCTCTTTCTTGTTCATGGAGGTTCCACGGCACGTACCTGAAACGCAGAGTCAGGGCAAGGGCTGAAAAGCACTCTGCCTTTGTGAAGCACAGAAACAAGCTAGGCACTCCCTCTGTCAGGCAGTAAGGATCCAGAGATCGCTGCGTGAGCACACTGCCAGTGTCCACTCACATGTTATTTGGGCCCTTCTTTCACTTTTTCTGACAAGTCCTTACTTCGTTGCACTCTTTTTCTGTACTCTGCAATATGGGTTTCTCAAGACAGTCAGATGTGGTCCTTCTCTGCTCTTCTTCCTTCCCCAAACCAGCAGTTTCTAAGTCACAGCCATGCTGGATGGCCGTTTCAGAGCCCCATGGGCAGCATTCTGAAGGCCCCTCCCCAGTGTGTCTGACAGACATCTGCTCCAGTCAGTACTTCAGGACACTGCAGTGTGTGATGCTTAAAGAAAACCTGAGTCCCCACTACTCCCTCCTGTGCCTTTTCTCATAACAACAAGTACAGGATGACATTTTTATGGCCCACTGGAACTAACAACCAAGTCCCACCGAGTACTATGGAGAAAGGCTGCAAGGTGCACGTGGCAGAGTCTGGGGAGAGAGGACACTTACGTCGTGAGGGTGTTTAAGCCACACGCCTTCATCTTGAGCATGCGATCCTCCCAGTATTCCCTGGGCACCCGGAAATAGTGCATGGACCCCCCAAATATGCGGAAGGGCATCCCCTCCAGGAGGAACTGGGAGTTTTCTGTCTGCAAGCCTAGGGTCCTCCCCCATAACCGCAGCGGGATCAGCTCGCTCCAGTTAAACCTAGAAGAGAGAAAGAGACAGATGAGCACCCACTTTCTGGCAAAGAAATCTGTGGCTGTCATAAAGAATCTGTCCCCTTAAGACAGGTTGCTCATTGCACCCTACCTGGCAGGTACCAGCTCTGACCTTCCAAATTCTTCAGTAAACCATGCTCTTTGTCGTATAGAGCATGTAGATTTTTCAGAAGATGATAAAACAGATGGCAGATGTGCCCAAGATGTGTATTTATTTAGCTAACAGCTTCCATCCCAAATGCACCAAGCCACTCTGCCATACTCTACAACCAAAATGTAATTTCCTGCACGCAGGAAACTACTTCCTATTGCCTTACGTGGCTTCCCAGTTCATTCTGGCTGAAACAAGAAAACACGTTATCAACTAGTCCAGATCCAAAGCAGTTTCAGGGCCTCCATCAGTCCGTCCCAGCTCCACAGCTCTGAATAGACACAAGAGTTAGACAATAGCAGCTTGTTCCTCCAAGGCCTTTTCACAGCCAGACGCGAGGGATGAATTCCTGTCTCAAGAAAGCAAGAGTGACCCACGCATTTGAGAGAAATGTCACATCTGGGGAAGAGGGAAATAAGCTCCTAAGCTCCAGCAGTTTGCTAGGCTACACGTAGAGCGGGTATCAGCAGCAGGTGAGGATATCTTGGAACTCGTGGCTTACAGGATTGCTCACCAGGAGCCTGCAGCAACTACCTGTCCTCTAACACAAGACAGGGAGACTACAAAGGAACTAAATCTAAGACTTCCAGGACACTGCACAGGCTGGCTGACAAGCACAGAGGGTACCTGTGTAGCACAGCATTCTCACAGGGCTCTGAAACAACGGGCAGCAGGCAGGGGTAATACCTGGAAAAGGAAGTCTAGATTAGATATTCACTGCCCTTATTGTCAAACCATTTGGAAAAAACAGGGCTGGCCAAGGAGATTGTAACATATCCCATTCAGAAGGTGGTGTGGTAATAGCATAGCTTACAGAAAGGTAACGCAGCTCAAAGTAGGAGGAATAAGCACCAAAAATCCTAACTGCTTTATGTAAAAGGTGGCTGCTTGAGTAGGAGCAGGATCAAAAATGCTCATCTACACAAGAAATTATGTGCAGCCAGAGAATGAGGATGTGAGGCTAGGAAACAGTGGCATTGCTCCCAAGGAATTACTATGAATTTTACCAGCAGGGGAGGTGGCTCTCAATCCACAGGCAGGATATCCTGTGGCTACCTGCCCCTCTGTTCTGCTGGAACTACCTCTTGCACAGATTGCACCTTCTGCAAATCAGATCCCAAAACATCAGCTCTATCTACTTCTATTGCTTGGTGGCAAGCCTGAGGCAGAAAGCTCAAAGGGGTCTGGAGAAGCAAAGCTCCAGTTTTCAAACATTAAGCTGGAACAAAACCCTACAATTCCCATTTGCTTCTGAGCTAGGTAAAGCCCTAAATTACTCCTGCACACTGAGTACAGTTAGCACTGCTAGCTGCCACTGGTGCCAGGATGAAGGCTGTGCTCAGGAAGTGTACGTAGCCAGATAAAAATAAACAAATCACTTAAGCTCATCTTCTTAATCCTGGGCATAACTTAGTTGGCAAGCTTCCCACCTTAAAACTCCCCAGCTCCAGTGGTTTTTCTCACCAAAAGGGCCTGGTAGGAGCCTCCCAGGCTCCCAGTATATTCTACAGATAGATTATCCTGGATATCCTGAAACCCACATCTCTTGTGGGGATCCATTCAAATGACTTCTCCTGAAAAAACACTTCTCTTCTGTGACTCAGCAGAGCTTCATCCTGTTACCCTCAGCTAGATTTCCATAGCTCAAAGTCCACCTGAGCTCTGTGCTTCCTCTTGAAAGCAACGTAGATTTTTTTTTTCTCACTTCTATAATGACAGCACAGGTTGCAAAGAATCTTTTTTTTGCCATTGCTAAAGGTTACTGGCCTACTTTGTCCTCGTGTAGCCATCTCCTCCCTGCTTCAGGGAAGTCTCTGTTTTGTAAAAAAATCAGCATTAAATTACCAGGTTCCCCCAGAACAGAAGTTTTGAAATTGGTTGGACAAGTTCATCCTTAACGAAACAATCTGCTTTTATAATACATAAGTGGAAGTGCAAAACACTCCAAGTGGAAGAGGAAAATGGCCTTTAACTGCTAAACCAAACAGCTATGCCAAGGCATTCATGCCTGTAAAATGAAAACCTCACTCAAGTCCTCTCTGCAGGAGATAAGAGATTTACTTTGGTATCGGTCTACCACATAGCCAGAACAGCTGGGAGAAAAAGCTAATGGAAAAGAACAAGAAAGTCAAAACAAGGAAAATAGCGTGGAGACCATGAGCTTGCTTTGCCAGCACTAAAGGACGCGCTTCAGAGGACGAGGGACTTTGCAGTTAATCCCTAAACCCTACTTAGACCTGCCTCAGAGGGCTTTGCTGTTTATTCTGGGGTTCCTCTGCCCAGGGAAAAGTGAAAGCCTTGAGTTGCCTGCCATGGCCATTCTGGGGCAGCCAGGGTGCTGTGTGGGCCAGAGCAGCCCCAGGAGCACGTTTGGCAGGGCCGGGATAACGAGTGTGCTCTCAGGTGGCCTGGACCACAAAGGAAAACACAGGATACCAGTGGAGTTGGTGTTCTACAGATACACTCTCAAAGGAGACAGAATTCCATGCTTTTATCAGGTATCAGTTTGCAAAAATCCTCTACTTAAGAACGTATGTGGCACAAACCCAGGACCAGCTATACAATAATTTTGTTCCTAATTATGCAGAGATTTATCGAGGCTCTTCTATAGCTCTGAGGATCAGAGAACTTCCTGCTATGACTTTATGAACCCATGATAACATATCCAAGTTATAAAAAGGATTTGAGCAGTAATAGATAACTACATCTTCCCTTGTGGGGATGCAGAACTGGACCCAGAACAGGCTGGAGCAAGAGGGAAACCACGCTCCAGCGTGACCAGGCTGGGGACAGCGACGGCAGCTTCAGAGGAGGGTTAGATCTGACGGAGCGATTGATTTGCGAGCACGCATCACCCGTCAGAGCCGCGATGATGTAAAGCCTCCCGAGAGCCAAGGTCGGCAGGGATGGCATCAGCCTAACGCAGGATCTGATTTATAGCGCTGGCAATCGGTCTTTCCTGAGCCATTACTATATATGATAGACAACAAGTTGTGTATACGGCGTGTAGCGTTTATTTAAAGCTTTTAAACCCTTCCTGCGTGGGGGCGGGGCGCTTCTCGGCTCCTTCCCACGCTCCCGTGCTGCTGGAAGGCTCCCG
>NW_008580897.1:92172-98469 GCF_000691845.1 Merops nubicus | reverse complement strand
ATAAATCCATAAGGTTAAAAAGTATTGATTTAGAGGTTTTTAGCTTGAATATTTTATTTTGAGGGTTCCTCACAAGCCTGGAAGAAGAGCTCCTGCACACTCCAAGTGTGACACTGGGTTCATCAACCTTGGAGCCATGGGAAAAGCAGGAATCCTCAGAGCTCCAACAAAGGGTGTGAGAACTGCATTTCCAAAAGCCTTGGCCTCCCATCAGGTCCTAAAGCCTTCACAGACCATCTCATTCATCCTTTACCCCAGATCACAGAGACAACAGGAAAAGAGAAATTTAGTGAAGAAAGATGAAGGAAGGAGGAAAGAAATCCCAGACTCTAGACCCATCCCCTTACAACGCTAATAGGGACCAGCTGGATGTATAGACATAAGCATTGGTTGAGGCACATCACCAAGATGCCACAGAAAAACAACAGGAATGTCCCCTTTGAAGACAAGAGTGGTGGCAAACCACTAAGGACCAGACCCCACCTGCCAGCATAGTGCAGCTAACAACGTTTTCATGATGCTCATCAGCTGTTCTCCAGAAAAAACAGACCTTTAAGCTATCAAAACATGTCAGTCAACATGTTACTGAGCATAAGCCCATTTGGCAGAAGACATGGGACAGGCAGGGCCAGGATGTAGAGAACAGCACAGAGCAGAGCTTAGGTAAGCCTGGGATTTTGAACCCAGCCATCATGGGCTGGGACAGCATTCAATCAACACTCAATATAAAGGTGAACAAAAAGAGCTGGTTTTGTACCACCACTCATCCTTGAGGACTGCACTCCCTGGGACTCCAATGATCGCCAAAAAAACCTCAACTTTCTTCCTTAACAAACGAGATGAAGGATTATCTAGCTCCAGAGAGGTTGGGGGACGTTGTACAACACTCCCATCTTCTCATGCTGAGCCAGATTCTGGGTTGTCCACCCAGACATGTGGCCCAAGCCTCTTCCCTGGAGTGGGGCACACACCTCAGGCACCCAAGAAACAGGCAACACATTACAATTTCTCTGTATAGGGTCATGAAGAGCAAAGACTACAGGTACTGCAGGCAGTCTCAAACCAGATGTACCTCTCATAACCCTCCAAATACTCCTAATAAACCTGTACATCAGCCTTAAACATAGGTTGCTTGTAGGAGGTATCAGGGGAATCTGCCAAGATCAAGGCCTCCATTACTAAGGCATCACAGTTCCTATCCTCCAAAACATACTAATTTCTCACCTAGGAACCAACTTTGCAGAGATAACTGGAAGGTATCTGATATCTGCTGTTCTTGCATCTTGAAGGCCTCCTCCATCTACAGGAGAGACATAATTTTGAAAACATCACTTGCAAATTTTTCCTTTCAGTTTTATGCTTTGAGCCCTCTTCTGATCCCAAATCTCTCTTCTTGTCAAAGATTTCCCTCAATATTCAGTTTTGCCACCACTCTCTAAAGTCTCATCCATCCCAGCATGGAGAGAAGGTGATTTCAGAAGGTCCAACTGACATTTGTAAAATTAAGCTGATAATTCTGCTCTACCAGGTTGCCAGTCTGGTTTTTACAAGCCCTTTATTCCCTGTACAAACATCCAGCACACAGACCTCACTCCCTCACCCTCTTTGAAACCTCCAAGGGCCCTTTTGGCCAGTACAGCCATCTAACCATGGCAGATCAGATTGCAGGTGACATGGGACATCTCTATGCCCTTGACCTCTCTGCACACAGTGATGGATTGGTTCACTCTCATGGATGCAAGAGCACTTCTTAAATGACAGTCACACGTTTAGCAGGAGGAAAAAAGGCAATTTCCCCCATGGGTGCTGTTTTGGGGGGTGGTATCAAAAACAGGGATGTGCTCATCTTTAGATATCACTGCTGTAATCCAAGTGAGACACAAACAAGCTTGGCAGTGATGGGGTGGCAATATTCACTTTGCAATCCAATAGCTGGACTCGTCTCTAACCCAGAGTCATGAAACAGCCCCAGTTTGGCACAGGTAGCCCTGACTAACTCCTTACCAAATGTACAGGTGGCCAAAGCCAGCCCTGACATTGTCCACAACAGCACAGCCCTCACCAAGAAGAACCCAGCCTCTGTGTCATGCAGCTTCACTTGTGAAAGAGCTCAGAATGTTTAGTGTCTAGAGAAGTCTAATACCATATTCATCACTTCACCTGTACACCCCAAGCTGTATTGGCTAAGCCTTGTCTTTCCTCTGGCCTCTGACACAGGCTTCAATGCTGGTTATCAGCATCTCCCTTCACCATGGAGATAGAGACCCACGGGACATTGAAGATCATTAGAGAGGGGAAATTGGAGCTGCAGAGCTCAGGTAGGTTTTCACTTGCCCCAAGGAGGACACAAACATCTACAGAAGAAACAATAACAGCCTGTAATTAATTTTTTTTTTTCCCCCTCCAGGAGTTTCCACCCAGTTTTAACACCTACTGCACAGCAGTGTTAGAGCAAGCTGAGCCTGAAAAAAACTGTTCACACATTATAGAAAACCCAAAAAAAGGTAGAAAAATATGAATAGCACTGCTCAGCAAGAAGGAACACACTCTGCCTGCTTCCACAAGTGCCATGAATGTCACCTAGCTCTTTTCTCTATAGATCTCAAAAGCAGGGGAAAACCAATCTCTCTTAGTCTGGTGTTGTCTTAAAATTGGCATCATCAGGAACAAGAGGACAAGAACTCACCGTCCTCAAGGAGCACTAGTGCAAATGAGGTATCAGAGTTAAAAGGAGTCTGCATTTGAACTGTCTGATGTTACTTGCATTGCAACTCTTAGAGAGAGATTGGCTATTTCTCACAAGTGAAAAAAAAAAAATCATATAAAGAGAGAGGAAAACAGAAAAGAATAAGGAAGGAGAGAAGTGTAGAGTAATTAAGTAAAACCCACAAAGTAGCATGTGTCATTTTACTGCCAAAGAAATGGGGGGAAGAGTTCATCCAGTGCAACATTAGATGTTGAACAAGCCCACGTTGCTGGAAGAACTGCAGAAGTGGAGAAGCTGGAGCCTTTCTTTTCCCTCTGTTGCTTTTTTCTGACCTCAAATCCTCTCTAAGTTTTAAAAAGATTTTTCCCAGCAGGGACACTGCCTCCTCACCCATAACCATGCCCTACAGAGGATACCACCAAGCATCAGCACCATGGTTTGGAGACCTTTTTCCTTGGACCAAATTCACTCCCAACTTCACTGCAGACTTCTGAAGTCAGAAAGTCTAAAAGTTGCTTCAAAAGACATTACAGCACACCATTGCTTTTTGTTTGCTTTAGTAAGTACACACATCCAGCATTGCAAGGCACCTCTGAAAAACACTTCCATCAGTGGCAATGATTCTAATAGGGGCTTTAGCAGTCATTTCAGCCTCTTCTAACCTTCTAATAGCTTTAAACGTTGGTTACAAGTGTTGAAAATCTCAAATTTAATTTGTTTTCAAGCCTCAGAGGCACTGGACTAATAAGAAGTTGAGTGCTGGCCTCTCACAAGGCAGTTCTAGCACTAACCACTCATAAACCAGTGAATGTGCAAACATCAGCAGATGTTTCCAGAATTCCCCCTGCGGTATAATATCCAGTGTTTTGATGCTACTTATTTACAAAAAGCAAAGCTAGAGCAGCATCTGGAGGGTAAGAGGACTATACTCATTTGCAAACAATTCAGAGGGAGTGAAGGAAGAAGAGGAAGACTTGCAAAGATGTCCTGTAGTGCTTTGCAAGACAGCCCTCAATAAGGAGAAGGGGTGGTGAGTGGGGTACCCCAGAGAACCAAACTTGCATGCAATAACAAATTGTCAAAACCAAGTGACCTCTTCTTCCCTACCTGACTAACAAGCAATGCTCAGACCCACACACATCCCAGTTATGACGCGGATGAGTTATTCTTCTGACTGCGGAAACTCTTTTTTCCTGCACCTCTTCCTGGTTTCATTTCATTTGCACAAATGTTTGGGTTTTCTGAAGCATCAAACAAGTTCCTGCACTTTGCTATAGTCTTAATAAGGAAAAAAAAAACCAAACCAAGAAGTAGTTAGCAGCACTCAAGTTAGTACCTCAAAGTACTCACTCACATGAATGAGCTCGAGGACTGAAACTCACTGAGAACACCCAGCTCACATCAAGACTGATGATACCACCAAGATGCCACTACCCTGGTGCTACTCTGATGGAATGAAAGGGTCAAGAGCCAGACTGGCTTTGGCTAGCTCACCATGCCCACGTGCACCTCCTGCACAGTAGAGAAATGAGCCCTAAAAAGGTCACAGAAAAGCAACCAGCAATTCATCCCAGCATCCATTGTGAGCTGCTGCAAACCACATCCCTCTGACACCTGCAGTGACAGATTGCCACTATCCATCAGGGTTTATATGCTTGCCCAGCATCATTTTGAAGGAAGTGCCAGGAGTATTTCTACCCTGCACTTGAGCTGAGGTTGAACCCATCCATCACTGCTGGCAGCCTCCAAGGCAAATTCATTCCCCTGGGGAACCTGTATGCAATGACAGGCTGGAGAACAAGTGATAATTGATAAGGAAAACAATTCAGGAGCATGGGGAGGTGAATTATCTTGTGAATCACACCTAGACAGAGCTCTGCTAAACCTTAACCCTGTTACAATTGTTTAGCTCCAGTTGTCAGATGACTTAATACCTTAAAACATCCTGACAGGTCAATGCAGCCAAAGAGTAATACGTGTCTAGCATCAGCATAGAGAAGTTGTTCCCTCTTGCTGTGATCCAACACACAAATCCCTTTAGCAACGGTCCAAGACTAAAAAAGAACACCCTTCCTGACTTCTCACACTGAAATTGCTGAAAGACAAGGAGGATGCAACTAACTGGATGCAGAACTGGTTAAAAAACACTCTGCAAAAGGAAGATTTGGACCAAGACAACTGCAGGGAGACTTGGCCAGAGCTTCCCCTCAAGACCCTGATCGAGCAGGCAGCCAACTGCCAGAGATTTGCAATTGAAATGTTAATGAGGACAGGCTTTCATGACCAGGGACTCTGTAATTTAGACTGGAGTACTTGTATTTTGCCAAAGAGACAAGAAACGTAATTAGAGCATCCAGTTCTCCAAGGCTGGTGCAGATTTTCGAGTGAATCACGAGATGCCTTCGCCTCCAGGAAGCATCTGCCTCCCAGAACCCCAAACCAAGCCATGAGCTTGGTGCATCCCATGCACCAGGCACCCTGCTCCCAACCTGAGTTTCCAATCCAGCCTCTTACCTGGCAAAACCAGGCTAGGAAAAAAAGAAATCAACCCAAACTTATGCTTTGACTGGTGTGGGAAAGGGAGAGAGATGGTCACTTCATCATTCTTCCCCAGCTGCAACTACTGAGATGCTCTCACACTGCTCTGCTTATAAGTAACAAGATCAGTGTGGGAAAGTTGTTTCCTAGAGGAGAAAAAGCATTTTCCTGAATTTTGCTGAACTTTCTAGGAAAGGGAGAAATAACTTTAAATAATTTAGCCTGCCTGCTGCACAGAGGGTCTTATCCATGAATTCTAACATTTTATCTGCCTATTCCTGCATTTAGCCACTGATTCCTATAACACAGCAATACACGTTCAACCACAGCATCTCCCCAGAGGGCAGTGTGAAGGCACCGTACCTGGAGATCTGCCCCAGGACACATCACAGCTCTTTAGGACACTGTATACCCTATGTCACACAAGTCCCTGTATACATCAGTGTCCTCCTGCAGCTGCTTCACTCTCCAAAAGCATCCAAAGAGCCTTTGTAGCATCGTTGTCATGTTCAGAGACCAAAAAAGTCACCTCCTCCTGCCACTCCGTATCCTTTACTCACTTTACGTATGCCAGGAAGGTTTTAAACTCTTCCATCACAGTATCTCAGGAGAAAAAGCTTTATACCAATTACCACACATTATGGGAGGAGGAAGAAATAACCCTAAGTCAAATCGCACATATGCAAACATCCAGCGAGATGGATTCTACTTAAAATGCTAGAAAAGCAGAGAGCCCCCACCCAGTTGCATTTTCAATTTATGTCACCTCGAGATGGGCAAGAACACCTCTTTTTGCCCACTGCAACACTTGGTCCCTAAGTAGTGGGACATGCAGCTCACCCCCACTTCATTTTCACACCTGCGTCTTCAGAGCACTGAAAGTGTTAAACACCACTTCATTGATATCAGACCAGCACTCCTCACCAGAAGATGAAGAAGAAAGATTAAACTGACACTTTGAAACCCAAAGACTGGTAAGACAAGGGCCAGACCCCAAGCCTACATTTAATTCACCAGCCCATCATTTAGGACTTTTATTGCAATTAAAAAAA
>NW_008580897.1:83954-92138 GCF_000691845.1 Merops nubicus | reverse complement strand
CAAATAAAAAAAAAAAAAAAAAAAAAAGAGGAAAAATAGAATATTAAAGCAAGCAGCACAAACACAATCCAGAAAGATTAGAAAGATAAGATCACACAAAAAAAAGACACCAAACCTTAGGACCAAGCACGGTTTTTATCCTTCAATGAATTCTAGTCATCTCACACAATGCAATGCACTGAATCATGGTTTATTAGCATAACACAGCTCCACCATCAATACTTCACACCTCAGCTAGGAAAACTCCTGCACAAAACAAGCCCTGAAGAATTAGTTTATGGAGGAGGCTGAAGATTTAGCAATAGCACTTAAGGAAACACCTTGTAGTGTGGGATGGGAAGGTTCTTGGCAAACCAGACAAAAAGTCAGTATGGTTTTTAGTAGACATCAAAGCGAACACACGGTTATTTATTTTCTTTTATTCAAAAACCCAGATCAGAAGTAGCAATAAAGAGCAGCTGCTCCTGATAGTGCTCCAGCTTCCCCAAGCAGGAATAATCTCATTAGCTAAACTCCTGAGTGATTTTTTTCATATCAATCCACTTATTTTCTGAAATACACTTGCTTCAGTTAGACACAACCAGGCAGGGGAGAGATGTTTCCAAGATGAATGACACCTCTCCAGCACAATGATCAGCTCACCATCACCACTGCTCTGCCACTGTAAAGGAACCTGATCAAAGCTTGATCAGTGTTTCTATTTCACATTAATAAAACCACTGTAAACTCAACTAGCTCCTCACCTCAGACAAACCAAGCTACACAAGGCAAATTACCTCAGTGATAATTATTTTCCTGCCCATCTGCAGTGCACTGGGGAGAGGAAGGAGCAATACTTAAGTGGTACTGAGATACCACCAAGCTCCCCAACAGAAACAAGCACTTGATTATGCAACAGCCTAGATAATAATCATGGCAAAAAAAAAAAAGAGCACAAAAAGGCAGATCCCAAACCCAACCAGAAAGTCAAATAAGGAATTCAGGTTGAAAGAAACCACCAAATGTAAATGCTTGGCTTAACATTATCCAACAAGTGGTGACAGCCCAGCGTATGGACTGTTGATTCTAAAAGTATTATCCTACACCCAAATCAGACCTTGGTGGGTTGAAATCAGGATAAAACCACTGCATCACCTCAACCCACAGCCTAGAAAGGGGGAGAGTAAAGGCAAAGCAGTGCCACATGCATTCCCAGCAGTTGGCATCCGTTTCACATCCGTGATCCAATTTGCAAGAGAGTCTCAGACAATCTTGGGAATGATGGGCTGAGCTGCATGTCCTACAGGCTGAATCTCCTCTAACAGGCCCTGCATCATCTGTTCACAGCCTAAAGGTGTCCTAAAGGAAATAAGCCCCTCTCTTCAGTTTCTCTGAACCCTGATGAACCTCGTTTGTTCAAATCAGGTAACAAGATTCAGCCCCATGATTACACTTAGGGAGGGACTTGTGCAACGATGCACAAAAACTGATCAGGGGCCAGAATCCATCTCTTGGTTCCTTCTTCCACCACCTCCCCCCAGTTCAACTCAGTTTTGTGTTGCTCAGTTGCACAACACCTCTCAGCAGGTCTGAGGTTGGAGCAGGATCTTACACCAAACCAGCAGGAAAGGAGAAGATGAGGGGAAAAAAAAGGAGGAAAAAAAAAAATCTGAAAGAAAAACATTTAGATTAACATTTTCAATTAAGATCTGTTGCAAGCCTAAAACTTCTGAAAGCAAGTACCAAACCTACACACAGAATCATAGAATTGTTTTGGTTGGAAAAGATCTTTAAAATCAAGCCCAACCATTAACCCAGCACTGCCAAGCCCACCACTAACCCATGTCCTCAGCACCACATCTCCACGGCTTTGAAACCGCTGCAGGGATGGGGACTCCACCACTCCTCCCCTGGGCAGCCTACTCCAAGGTTTAACAGCCTTTTCAGGCAAGAAGTTTTTCTTAATATCCAACGTGAACCTCCCCTGGTGCAACTTGAGGCTGTTTCCTCTTTTCCTACCACTTGTTCCTTGGGAGGAGAGACAAACCCTGTCTCACTATAGCCTCCTGTCAGGGAGCTGTGGAGAGGCAGAAGGTCTCCCCTGAGCCTCCACAGCTCCAGGCTCAGCACCCCCAGCTCCCTCAGCTGCTCCTCACCACACCTGGGCTCTAGACTCTTCCCCAAGAGCTTTGTTGCCCTTCTCTGGACATGCCCTGAGGATGAGGTTAGAAACCATGAGGTTTAGAACCTCAGCATCTTTGTTGTAGTGAGAGGGGCCCAAAACTGAACCCAGGATTCAAGGTGCAGCCTCACCAGTGCCAAGTACAAGGGCAACCAGTTGATTCACTGCTTATTCCAGTATTTAAAGAGTGGCTACCAAGAAGATAGAGACTCCCTTTTTACAAGGAGTAACACGGGAAAGACTGAGGGGTTAATGGATACAAACCACTCCTGGGATGATTCTGATCAGATGAGAGGAAATTTTTTTCACAAGGACAATCAGTCACTGGAATAATCTCCCCAGAGAAGTGGTGGAGACCCCAGCATTGGGCACATTGAAGGTTCAGCTGCACAGGGTACTGGGGCAGCTTGTCTAGACCAAGTTTTTCCCGAGAAAGCTTGGACCAGGTGATCCTTAAAAGTCCCTTCCAACCTGGTATTCTATGATATTTTTGCTAAACACAATTATAACTCTTAAGCATAGTGAGAGGGTCACTGCCTCTGCACTGAGTAACTATTTAAAACATAACTTTTGACCATGGTTTGTCAGCAGTCCCAAAGAAATTAATTTTCCAGCTATCCCTTTTTTCAGCCCTCCAGGTTACTTCCAATGGAGCCACAACAGGATGCTGAGAGAAACAGTTGTTTTAAGGGTATTTGCTGTCACTTCAGCCCAGGGTAGGCAGAAGGACTGTTTGTATTTGATTTTCTTGGTTGCCTTCAGGCCAACTCCCATTTGGTCGAATCTATTTGTGGAGGGCAGGCTGGCCCCATCATAAAAATCTCACATGACCAGTAATAAAGTTTGAAGTACCAGCAACTCCAGTTTTCAACAATTGCTGGGGACAACTAACTTCAGAAATACTTCCTTCCAAAGGAATTTCCATATTCCCACAACCAGAAGCAGTCCAACTCACAGAGGGAAAGCAATTTTTTACTTTTATTGAAATAAAAAACAACCACCTATGAAACGAATAACCTTTTCCTCCAGCTCTAACTTGGACAACTGAACATATAAACTCCCTCCAGAGCTCTGCTTGAAGGCTCATATATAAGCAAAGAAAACCTTGCACAGATTTATCTGCTGCCCATAAAGACTGTGGTTTATTATGGAAACAGTGACAGGCTTTCAGTGAGGAACTGGTGCTAGAGCTGATGAAATTAAACCCAGAGAGAATACCCACTGAATTACAGAGCACAGAGTTACTCAAAACCTTGTTCCAAGCAGCCAGGGAAGATGTGGAAGGAAAAAAATAATGACCATTTCCCAGGTTGGCTGAAAATTTTAAAGGGATATTGCTGAGACTTAGAGTTCTCTATTCCAGAATCTGCAACAGAGATTTAAAAAAAAAACACTAAACAAAAAATAACCAACTCTGTTACTTTGGGGGGAATTTTTACTCCATGAAAGAAATGAGCTAGCTGCTCTCGGAGGAGCCAAGCTCTCCACATCACATGGTTGATGGTGGATAAATGGTGCCCTGTGATGTTTTTCATGCCAAGCATTACAGAGATTTCCCAGGCTGGCAGACAGCTGGCAGACAGCACTTATCTCTCTCCTAAATGTGTTTACTCTATTAGCCTCTTGGGAACTATTAAGCTACCAAATTCTCCAGCGTGATCAAAGCTGTTGCCATTACTGTAACCAGTATTTCCACTGAAAACAGACCTATAAATACTCAGAACCTCTTGGTGACTCTGCATTGGTCATGCCCTGGTATCAACCTCTCCCACTGTAGTAAAAATACCGTGGACACTTGCCTTCAAGACACCTGCCTCACAGCAGACCTGCCATGGCATCCCTGAGGGATCAGGATGAATATAACAGCAGTTTTCCCCTGTGCTCATAAACCTGGGAAAAATCTCTCTCTCTAGTCTCAGGGCATCAGAGCATGATGTCCTTTGGGTACAAACAGATGTGGGTTTGCTACTACTGTAGACCACAGGTTAAAAAAAGAACTGGTCCAGGCCCAAAATCTCAAGCAAGCTGGGTGTGTTCATCATGAACTGAACATCTTGGGCTTATTTAACAGAATTTGCACGTTACAGCAGCCAAAACCTTATCCTCTTTACCACACCACCTCTCTCAGAACGTGAAGGCAAATTGTTTGTGAGCAGCTCACAGCTTAGATCTAGGTCAGATGCGAACCGACTGCACTGATTTAGGTGAGGTCACCCGCATTTGGGGTGCCCAGTTTGTGCTTCTGAGCAATGAAGATGCAGAGACCAGACTGAGCCATACAAGAACAAGAAGATGGAAGAAAAAGCAGTTTTAGTCACAAGCTCGAACCAAAGAAGACATGTGCTCCCAAGCAGCATTATGGAAATTATATTTTAGCATACGTTAACTAAAAACTACCTTGAAAAAATAAAATAATATAAAATAAAAATCTTTAAACAGCGACAGCAGAAATCCAGCCAAAATCCAGCCAAGAAATGATGATCCTGAATTTGTTTCTACTCATGCAGGTGAGCTCCACCCGAGTGCTACAGAACAGGAAAGGCTCAGGGCAGCAGAACAATATCCTAGATTAAGTAGTGTGTGGAAATACAATATATGGAAGGACATCCTTGGGACCATCTCCAACCACTCATCCAATTCTCCACTCTTCAGAGGAAAAGTGCTCAAGAATTACCCTAATGCCATTTTATTACTCTACGAATTCCCTGTGTCCCCCCAAAGCAATCTCACTAGAAAATTACATTTTTTTTTTTTTTTTGCCAATTCTAAGATACTGTCAAGCAACATCTATTAAGAGGGAAAAATTTTTTCCACTCACTTTCCAGTCAAGTTTATGGACATGAGATAATTAAAACCAAAATGTGCAGCCAACTATTGGATCAGAGTCACACCCCTCCTCACTGCTGTTTTGTTTCCTTGGCCTTCATCCCTCCCATCTTTCTCTTCCCCAGGAAGAGTTTTTACAATCTCAGTGCATCAGGACAGCAAGCACATATAAAAGAAACTCAGTCTCATAAGCACAAACAAAAAAGGATTGCCAGTTCAGCCCCTCCATATAGTGAAAAACAGCTATAAAAGAGCAGAAAGGGCAAGATGGGATGACAGCCAAAAAGGAAAGGAAGGAGAGAAACTTCACACATGTAGTCATCCCTCTGTCAGACAGGCCACCACATGAATCATAGAACCCTAGGCTGGAAGGCACCTCAGGGGTCATCTGCTCCAAACTTTCTTGGCAAAAAACTCATCTGGTCCAAACTTTGTTGGGAAAATTCACCTTTTCCTTAGCCAACTGCCCATGCCTCGAGTTGCAGAAGTCATGTTGGGGATTACACAGTGCAAGGCTGGTCAGCTGTACATGGACAACCTGTAGCTCCATCATCCTTTTAGGATTTATTAGTTCAAGTAGCTGTCAGAAGCATTTCTTGCTATGGATGAATATTAGCCAAGAAAATTTCCCATCACCTGCACCCAAACTTCAATCCCTCTCTTGCTGTATTCTAGGTTTGGCTGCTTGGTTTGGGTTTTCTTTTTAGCTGGTTTGCTTTTTTTAGGCCAATGGATCTCCAGGTGTATTTTAAGCAGATTTTTTTTGTTGAAGGTTGTCCCTTGGGCTGTTCATAATCTCCTTAAAACAAAGGTGTCAGGCAAGTTGCAACCTCTTCATAATCCACCTCTTTGAAATGGGGGTGGGGAGGAGGAAAAACAACATTTATGGCAGAAAAGCATTTTTCCTCTGGGAAAAGCCCATTCTGGATCAGATAGAGCTTGATCCACTACCTTACTCCACATCACCGCTTCACTACCGTATTCCCACAAAATAGGGACCTCCTACTACCAGATACAGTGACTTGTTTTCATCATTTAGGGAGATATAATGCTAGGCAACCATCCAGGTCTGCAGCACATCGACCTCTGCTGCCAGAATGAAGACTTAAGCACCTGGGTGTACAACCAGCATCATCTCTTCCAGGACCTCCAAAAACTCTCACCAAGACTGTGTGCACTCTCCCAACTCCATTTATCCTTCCTTTTCACACCCAAGGCCCTGTTTGCCTCATTTCTTTCTTCCTCTTGGCCAAACTGACTGTCTGAGAGGAGGAATATCCCCAAGGTTCATGTTTCAGTGTTCATCACTGAGTAGCGTCTGTAACTCTTGGACACAACTCTTGGACTCTCTAAAGGGAGCAGTGGGCAATGACAGATGCTTCACTTGCACCCTCCTCCAGTTAACCTGAAGCAGTTACAGTCTGCTCACCAGCAGAAGAGGCAGCAACCACTGTCCCACTTCAGGAGGCTTGAGCTCTCCCTCACCTGCCTGACCTCTGTTTCTACTGCTCACCATCAAGGAACAATTTCCTTGGACAGAGACACCAAGCTGGAAAGCAACAGCCGTGTCCCTTGCAAGCACTGAGCCCCAAAGCCCATCCTCCAAAGACCCTAATTCAGATGCAAGCCAGCTTCTAATTTCTCAGGAATTCCTCAAAGCAGATCCAAGGGTCATTTTTCAGACCAAAAGCCATTTTCTGTTCTGCAGCATTTCTGGAGCAGGCTGTTGGCACAAGGTCCCTCCAGATGAGCCCAGGACAGCTTCACAGAGCAATGCTATGGTTTGCATTCAACCACTGCTTCCTAGAAATCAGTAGAGAGGAGAAGGGAGCATAGACCACAAACAGGATGATCTCTTGCTCCTCTCAAACACCCATTGTTGGGTCCTCACAGAGACAGGATGCCAGGCAAGACAACCTTTTGTCTGACCCAGTTGGCAAGTCCCATGTGCTTGCACTTTGCTCCCCGAGTCATTGCCCCATCAATACAGAGACAGACTGATTTATCCCATGGGATGAGATCCAGAGGGCAAAGACATCCGTTAACAAAAGCTATTGAACATGCTAATATGCAAAATACTTTCTCCCCTATTTTTAGGGGCAGGCCAGTGACCTGAAGGACTATAAGCAGAAAGATTTAGAGCAGGGAAAAACTGAAGCCTCTCTCTTTTAAGGGGAAAATCGATAAAATTGGGGTCATCCCCAGCCTCCACATGCCCAGCTAATGTGAACAGAGACTATCTGAAAGAGTGGACAGTGACATGTCAGTTACCAGCATGAGGTTAGAGCTCGACTTCCCAGAAACAAGGGTGCACTTGTTCCTGTATCTGCCAGACAAGAGGACGCTTTGTGCGAGTCAAAGAAATCATGTATTTTTCTAATATTTGGCATATGGAAGGGATTTACCTATTTTCCCTGTAAAAGATTGAAATGGGTTCAGTGCACTGCCAGAGGGAAACCAAATGAAGTCACAAGCTTCAGCAGCAGCTGAGTATCCAAAGCCAGCATTCATCTGGAGAGCAGGCAGAAGCTTTGCTTGCAGGATTTATTTATGGCTTTTTAGCTCTCACAGGCTAAATGTTAGGATGAAAAAAAAAAAAAAAAAAAATCAGCCACAATGGGAATAATTGAAGTGCTGGAGTTTGCTCATCACACAACAGCCCATTCAAGGCCTTATATCCAGAGTACTGTCACACTTAGGCAGGACAGATCAAACAAAGTGGAGCATCATAAAGCAGCATCGAGGCAGGTTTCACTTTGAGTTGTGCCATTTCTCACTCACTCCTTGCTGAAGAAGCTGGAACCCCTGACAGCTGCAGGCAATTTCAGCAAAAGGGCTTGATCAGACTTGGGGGCATTGCTAAGAATTCCTGCAAAAACCTGCCCACACTAATTCACATCGACCTCAAGAAGAAAAAAGCAACGAAAGGAGATCCTTTTTGCAGGTATTGCTCAGCGAAAAGCCACAACACCCAACCTGATGCAGCTTCAGGTTCCTGACGTGAATGGGGAAGGAAAACACCAAGGCGACCAGGCGCAGCTCCCAGCCGTGTGGTTTGCTGGAGATCTGTGGTGGTTTAGGTGGTTACAAACGAGGCTTGTTAAGCAAACCCAAAAGCAAGGCGTAGCAGCTTGTTCTGAATTAGAGGAACCAGGAGGCGGTTTGGTTTTCCAGAAAGGCCAGCATAGCTGCCTCAA
>NW_008580897.1:81868-83937 GCF_000691845.1 Merops nubicus | reverse complement strand
GAATGAGAGCACAGTTTTGTGGTGAAACCAGCAGCCAGAGAGCAAAGAAGCCAACGCACACTCTTCCTCCACTGCTACCCTGTAGTCCTTCAGCCTGGCAACAGGGCTGACGTCACCAGAAGCTTACACAACACCACCACCAAAGGAAAAGCATCACCCCAATCATCACGATCAAGAGAAGAGTTGGTTTCACCCATAAGGGATCAGAAGAGAAGCTGGGTGTCTCTCTCTCCTCTCCCTTTGCTAAGCATCCAGCTGATGTGATCCCATTGACATGACTGAGTTTTTAATCACTTTGGGAATTTCAGCCCAGAAGGGAGGCTTTGGCACAAGAGGAGGTTAAAAGCACCAGGCATCTGCTAGGCAAGTCACCCATCACAGCATGGTCCCTGCCCTCACCCAGTGGATGGGGCAGAGAGGTAAGAGATGCTCTCCTTAGAGCAAGGGTCATCTTGGACACATGCAAAGTGATTTGAACTTTGAATCCAAGCTTTATTTGATGGTAAATGGTCCTGCTTTCTGTCACCCAAAAGTAAACCTCAACTTTGCAACTAGCCAGAAAAGGTTCAGGAAAGCACATGAGGCAGTTAACTTTTAAGAATCAGAATGCTCCAAGGTTAGGAGACTCAAACAAGGCCTCAGTTGTTTCATTATTTCCATCAGAGTTGTCCCTGAAAAGGGACCTCTTTTGACTGTACTGAAGTCAATTGCTGGCTGACATCATCTGCAAATAAGCATGCTGCCAAACAAAGGCTCAAAACCACACATCAAGAAGAACATGACAAGTGATGGGTCCAGACTAGTCCATCTCTTTTAACAGCTCACTTTAGATATGTCATGAAGGGAAAGAATAATTTTCAAGGTTGAGACAAGATACAAATAATAGTCACAAAAAAAAAACCCACCACACAACTTTAAAACTTCCAGCCACAGACAAGCACAACTTCTCCTCACACATCTCCAGCTGCCACTTACACCCTGGAAACACACTTTGGAGCTCAGCAGTAGTCCTCCTGGAAACAACCTGGAGAAAAAGGTTGATTCTGCAACCAAACGCCCCTAAATGCAAGGCCCCTCTTCAAGACAGACTCACAAGACAGTAAAAAACCATGAACAAACTTTACAGCAAACACTGAAGAAGAGTCATCTTTTTAAGCTTTGCTAATCGATGTAATCAAGAAACAAACATTCGGTTGCTCCCAGTTCATTAAAAAATGAAGCATTTCTGGCATCCAACTTGAGCACCTCAGTATTGAGGCAGTCTGGATCTCCACCCAGATCCCACAGGCAGCCAAGTCATTACTAAGACAACAAACAGGCAGCTCACTGAAATGTCTCGTGGCTTTCCTGGCATCCGTCACATCTCCACCTACCTTCAAGCTCTTTTCTGTTAGCCCCACAAGGCTGTCGAGCTACCTACCAGAAATGAAACCACCCATGTGTATGTGGTCCTGGCTTCGTTCTACTCACATCCCAACAGCATTTTTGAAAGTATCAGAAACCTACATGCACCACAGGACACCCAAGCACCCAAACAAGGTGCAACTCAGCCATCTGTGGCCTCTCAGGCTTTTCCACTACATTGGTAAGCCGGGGCAACTACCACGGCATAGCCAGCTCAGATCTTGTTTGCAGGATTATGCAAAGGGACCTTAGTCACTTAGGAGTTTGGTTTGGGGTTTGTTTTTTTTTTTTTTTGGTTGGACGTTAGGAAAAAGTTCTTCAACATGAAGTTGATAGATCACTGGAAGAGGTTGCCCGTACAGGTGGTGGAGGCCCCATCCCTGGGGACATTCAAGATCAGGCTGGATGAAGCCCTGAGTAGGAGATCTAGTTGGAAATGTTCCTGCTTATTGCAGGGGGGTTGGACTAGATGACCTTTGGAGGTCCCTTCCAGCCCCGACATTCCACGATTCTACTCAGGCCAAGAATTTAACTTCATTAATCAGTTTAGTCTCATGTGCACAGCAATTATTTCCCCTCCTCATCCCACTAATACATTTATTGTGCTGAGAATTAAATTGTAGATGGCACCTTGGGGAACAGGCAGCAAACAGCACTGTGCAGCA
>NW_008580897.1:60693-81839 GCF_000691845.1 Merops nubicus | reverse complement strand
AGGAGTGAGGCTGCAGCAACCGGAGCCACGCTCTGACATCAGTAACATCTAGTGTCAAGATTTCACACGTGTGCATACCCACCAGAGTGCACAGGCCATTAGGTGGGGAGACAGAGCTGTTCTGGCAGACACCCTGGGTGTTCCATAGAACGGCTGAGGTTGGAAGGGACCCTCAAGATCATCTAACCAACCTCCTTGCCATGGGCAGAAACATCTCTCAACTAGACCAGGTTGCTCAAGGCCTCATCCAACCTGGCCTTGAACACCTCCAGGGAAGGGGCATCCACAGCCTCTCTGGACAATCTAGTCCAGAGTCTCAGCACCCTCATACTGAAGAGCTTCTTCCTAAGATCCAGACTAAACCTACTCTCCTACAGTTTGAAACCATTTCCCCTTGCCCTGTTGCTGCACACTCTTGTGAAAAGTCCCTCTTCAGCCTTCCTGTAGGTTCCCTTCAGGAACTGGAAAACAGCTATAAGGTCCTCCCAGAGCCTCCTGTTCTCCAGGCTGAACAATCCCAGTGCCCTCAGCCTATCCTCATTGCAGAGATAATGAGCAGTGTTTACTCAACATCCATCAAAAGCAGCTTGAAAGAACATCCCCAAAACATCATCATAACCCAGATGCACTCCCTAGTCTTTGCTATAAGCTTTCCAGCCTCAACCAGCCTTGTTCAAAGAGCCTGGCTAACTACAGGTTAGGGTCTGGCCACCATGCATGCATGTTCTGGAGGGCTTTCTCTTTGGCTCCACTACACAACTGGCACATTGCCAGAAGTCTGGTGGGACTGGCTATGACCACATTGCTGCTGAATCCTGCAGGGGATTCAGGGCAGGCATTATGAGCAAAATTTCAGAAGAATTAAATGTGCACTGTTTGGCCTAGCTGCTTGGTCACGTATGCCAAGAGCATAGGAGAGATTTAGCTGCCAGCTCCTTCTGTTTATGGCATGTCTCAATCTTTTGGTAGGCTCTTGAGCCTCAGCTGCTGAAGAGCCAGACTTTGCAGTGGGAGCTGGCTGTCTCCTGTAGTGATCTTCATCTCAGACGTGGCTTTTCTGCCCCTTGAGTGCACAGCAGGGTGGGAGAGGGGTCAGGAATGCAATTTGGATGGTGCAGCCAGGAGGTTCAGAAAAATCCCATGCTAAGTAATCCCTGAACTCCCAGAGTAAGGAAATTTTTCAGTCATCTCCATGTTTCACTGGACCTGGACTGCAAATTCCTGAAAAACTGGGCCAGAGTGCACAGAACACCAGATGAGAAGGCCCTGAACGACACAACCATGACCAAACACGTGCATCAATCACAACACCTTTCTAGATGCTGAAGCTCTTTGCTTGAGCAGTAAAGCTACATGGGGAAAAAAGAGTCTTCTGACGCAGAGATTTACTTCCCAAAAATGCCTGCCATAAGCACACATGCAAAAAAACCTTGCTGAACAGCCTTTGCCTGGGAAAGGGGAAGAAAGACAGATCCAAAACCATCAGACCAAATCCCTCAAAATGAGCATTGCTGTGATAACCCCCACGCTGCAAGAAAGCTTCAGAGCTTCAGTTCGTGATGGCTTTTTGAATTTCATGGGACTGGCTCACAAACTACAAAGAGCAATTGCCCCATAGGGAAATATTCTCTACCTACTGTTTCATTTATTAATAAATGGATTGGAAACTCCAGCCAGGAAATTAATCTCGGGTTGTACCTGTTCTGGAACGATGGTGGGGTGAAGGACAGGACCAGGAACCGTGTGCAGTTCCTCTACATAGAAACTTGGCCAAACTCCCAGAATAGGAAGCATGATTGTGAACATCTGTAGTAAATGGCAAAAAGATATTATTATGCAAAAACACATCAGCTCCCAAACCTTTCTGTTCCAGGACTTCCAGACGCCTCTCCTTCCCAATTAGGATGAACAGCTGCAATGTATTTGGCAAGCTAACCTCTGCCCTCAATTTAGAAGCTTTTTACATCGTGAAATAAAACACATACATTGTAAAAACCAAAGGGACCATTAAATTGTCTAACTTGACTTCTCTACATGAAAGGCCACTGAATGTCACCCAGTTATTTGAATATTGTGCTACAGCTAAACATTGTTTCTAGGCACACTTTCCAAAAACACATCTAGTCGTTTTGGAGACTGAGAATCCTCTACGGGAGCTGTAGTAAAACAGGGAGAAATAGACCCTCAGTTTTGGGCCCCTCACTACAAAGAGACACTGAGGTGCTGGGGTGTGTCCAAAGAAGGGCAACAAAGTGGGGGAAGGGTCTGGAGAACAAGTCTTGTTAGGAACCTAGGGGAAGTCTTGTTTAGCTTGGAACAAAGGAGGCTCAGGAGAGACCTTCTCACTTTTGACAGCTCCCTGACAGGAGGCTGGAGCCAGGTGGGGGTTGGGCTCTTCTCCCAAGGAACAAGTGACAGGACAAGAAGAAACAGCCTCAAGTTGCACCCAGGGAGGTTTAAGTTGGATATTAGGAAAAGTTTCTTCCCTGAGATGGTTGTCAAGACCTGTCCCAGGCTGCCTGGGGTGGTGGTGGAGTCCCCATCCCTGGAGGGATTGAAGAGCCATGCAGACATGGTGCTGAGGGACATGGCTTAGTGGTAACCTGGCAGTGCCAGGTTAATAGTTGGACTTCATGATCTTAAAGGTCTCTTCCAACCTAAACTGTTCTATGATCCAAGTAACCCACTTTTGTTAAGTGTTAAATCCTGTTCAAGAAAAGCTATGTCTATCAATGCAAAAGAAGATGCTCCCTGTAGTATTTCCTAATGCCACAGAGGACACGGGAGAATGCAAAATACTCTAACGCACTCTCCAAAACAGCAGGCCAAACACAGTGCAAGATGATGCTGGTTTGCAAAATAACATCAAAACCATTGAAGAGCACTCAGAACATAGCACCAGAACCTGCAAGTTAATCCTTAATCCATCCACATGTCTGTAGCACAATGCAGATACTACTTGCCATCTCCAGACATGGCAAGATGTGCCTCTTTCAGAGCTACACCCCACAACTACTTGGTGAGCAGAGCCTGCACACTCAACTGCCAAGAAATTCAGCTTAACAACAGCAACAAAAAAATCTGTTTCAAAGAAAGCAGCACATCAGGACTTGTCAGTGGAATTGTCCTGAAATAGGGGGAAAAAAAAAAAAAAAAAAAAAGGGCCAGTTATAGGAGTGTTCCAGGAAACCACAAGATCTTTCATTGGGAGATATTTAAAAGCCACGATGCAACTTCTGTATAAGCCAAAGACCACTGAGACAGACCAGTCCTTATGCTGGACAGGAGGAGAAAAAGTCAATGACTCCTTGGGTACAGCATCTGGCTTGGATGGGTGTGTGTCTACCCCATAATAGCTTGGCTTATGCTCATGAGCCAGGTGGCTCGCCAGACAGAAGAGAATTCTAAGCTCCAGGCTTTCCCATGTGGGTACAATAACATTGCCCTCTTCCCATATCCTCATTTTCAGCTTCTGTAGGAATTTAGGAGCTCCAAAACCTGCCATGATGTCTGAGCAAGGCTTATTGCATGGCTCCATTAACTTTAGGCCTGCAGCAGGACTTGGCTTTTCCCTGCCATTTTTAGCCAAAGGACCTTCCTACCACCACCTTCTGCAAAGGAGCATGAACCTGTCACAGGACAGTGGTGTGGTGGGGTTGAGGGAACCAGTGTGACACAGACACTTGCTCTTCCACATGGCACTGTCTCTCTGTGGCTTTCGCCAAAGCAGAAGGACTTGTCACCCATGGAAAACAAAAGCAGATGTTACACGTGCCACCAAAACTGTATCAGTAGTGGAAAAAATGGCACACACAAGAGCATCCCACTCCCCAGGCTACCTTGACTTTCTTCTGACCTCCACATCAGTCACCCACAGCACAGAGGCAGGACTTTAACAAAAGGGATGGGAGAGAAGAGGGTGTTGGCATAGACCTTCTGTTCCTCATTATATTGATATTTCTCCCCTTTCGTAACACACAGCTGTGAAAAGTAACTGCCTATTTAACTGCACTTCACTGAAAATTTCCTCTTCCCAAGTCTTTTATTCTCCATTCTGCATTAATTCAACACCAAAGGGATGAGGTTGAAGGGCAACGTGTGTCTTTGGGCAGAGGCATTAGTAGAAATAAAGAAACACGAGGCAGGCTCAGCTCCGTGCCTGGCTGAAGCCCACAAAAGATATTTTAAGCCCCGACTCAAGTACTCATGTACTGAGCCTCCAAAAAGCTCTTGAGCACAGCAAACACCTAGATAGGTTTATGCCAGATGATGCAGGACACGGGAGCATCTCTCTCAGCTCAAGCCCTACCTTCTCCCTCCAATTCTTCCTTTTCAGCCCCTGCCCAAGCATGCTTTCCTCCCCAGCATTTGGCAACCCATCACTGTTCTGAAGCCCTCCCCTCCTAATCTTGCTGTCTTCCCACAGCAGCAACCTTGTGCACTGCCACCTGCCCATCAGCACCTCCAATCCATCACATCTGGTAAGAACTGGGCTTTCCCTCACCACATCTTTCCTCCTGCTAGTGTAGTACCAGCACCCTCATGGAGCACTCAAACCCACTCACACATCTCCCCCTCCCTGGAATTGTTCAGTGCCAGCTTGGATGGGGCTTTGAGCAACCTGGTCTAGTGCAAGGTGTCTCTGCCCATGGCAGAGGTGTTGGAACTAGGTGATCTCCAGTCTCTTCCAACCCAAACCACTCTGTGATTCTATGATCTCCCCTGGAAACTGATACACACCTCTGAGAAGGGCTATAGCTAGAGGACACCACTGTCTTGGACCATCTGTGCTCCACACATGGCTTTGCAAGAAGTTCCATCTTTTCACAACAGAGATCTCCACTTTCCCCCCCACCCCCCCGGCCCTTCCCTGAAGGCTGCTATTCACAGCCATTTAAAATAAAATGCTGAAGTGATGCCAAGTTTAAATTGTTCTTCTAAATATCTAATCCACTGCTGAAAATAGAGAGGACACCAATAGGATGCTGGTTGCAAAGCACAGCTCATCAGCAGTCCCCAAGCATCAGCTTTTTAGTGTCCATCAACATCTTGCACGGTTATTTTTGGCCACTCAGTTTTGGTGAGAACAGCTGGCTGGGAGCTGGGATGGAGCCAAGCAGTAGTGAAAAGGATAAGGAAGCTGTGTCCCATCACAAGCTAACCCTGCTCCTTTTTATTCCCTCCACTTCCTTCATTTACTCCCACTGGTGCCACATTTCCTTCTCATCTAATTTTTCTGGTCATTTTGAAGCCACGAGCATCCTTGATCAACTTCCACAAAGTCTCCCTTTATGAGAGGCAGGGAAATTTTTTCCATTGGGAAGGGGAAGGACAGGACCACCACAGAAGAAAAAGTCTTTTGGATTGGCCAATACGCCCTTCCCAGGGCATCCAGCCACCCACAAAGGACATGCTGCAGGGTTGTTCTCCAGCACTTGACGGTCTGTCACAGCACAACTGTCCTTGGATCTCTTCCAAGACACCTGGGAATAAAGGAAAGACTCAGGGAGAGCGGACTTGGATCAGGAGACTAGCAATTTCAAACCCAAAATAAAAGCAAGTTACTGAAGTTCAAGTGATGCTCAGCTCAGCAAGGTCACACTTGCTTCCCTCTGGGTGAAAAAAATAAAGCCTCCTCTGGAAGAGGATCCAGATGTCTTCTCATTCTTGTTGAGATTATAGAGACAGCTTCAGACACCAAAACAAACCAAGTCAAACTTTCCTGATGTTAATATTTCACTTCTGTCATTTGCTCTCTTCAAAATCCACACAGCTATGGCTCTAGACATGGGACTAATTAGGACAATGTTAAAAGTCTAACTCTAGCACTAACAACTACACACCAAGAGGGAAAACATTTGTTTTGGAAGCAAGCAAGAACAGCCACCTCTTATTTTTTTTCCCCCCTTTTAGACAGAATTCAGTAGATATTCTACCTTAATGCTGTGTAAGCACTCTTCAGCAATAGCTGCAACACAGAACCAGAGTCATAGAATGGTTTCCGTTGGAAAGGACCTTAAAGATCACGTAGTTCCAGGCCCCCAGACATGGGCAGGGACACCTCGCACTAGACCAGGTTGCTCAAAGCCCCATCCAACCTGGTCTTTTTGAGAACAGTGTTGTCTTGCCAACACTGGTTTGGTCACAAATCCCAAACATGCAATTTTAGAGTCATTCTAGTTGGAAGAGTCTATTAAGATCACCAAGCCCAACCGTTAATTGAGCACTGCCAAGTCCACCAACAAACCATGTCCCTCAGCACCACATCTACATGTCTTTTCAAACCCTCCAGGGATGGGGACTGACCACTGCCCTGGGCAGCCTGGCACAGCCCTGGACAACCCTCAAGGGCAACAAATTGTTCCTCAGGGCCAACCTCAACCTCCCCCAAGGCACCTTGAGGCCATTCACTCTTGTCCTGTCACTTGTTCCTTGGGAGAAGAGCCCGACCCCCACCTGGCTCCAGCCTCCTGTCAGGGAGCTGTGGAGAGCCAGAAGGTCTCCCCTGAGCCTCCTTTGCTCCAGGCTCAGCACCCTCAGCTCCCTCAGCTGCTCCTCATACATAGCCCCATATCAGCTAGTATGCTGGTATTAATTAACTCCATTCCAGCCAAAACCAGCACAGGGGACTTCGAGGGAGAGCCTGGAATGCTCTCACATATGGGTTGATAGGTTACATCATAAGTTGGTTGAGCATCCATCCAAGTCTCACCTCTCCCCCAGCATCTTTCAAACTGGTAAGGATGTAAGAGTGGTTTCACACCACTGTCTTTAGACTGGAAGGAGGTTGCTGTCCCCAGGTGTCCAGGGAAAAGCCCTGGAAAAGCTCATTTGAAAGAGCTGCCAGCTCTTGTTCACAAAGCACAGGGCTGGCTCTCAGGGACCATGGACCCAAAATCCCTCTTTTCACCCATTTTTTTTTCCATGTCTCCCACCTGCCCGTCCCTTTCTCCAGATGCAGCTCCAATTCAGTGCTGACTGTTTATAGCCCAAAACACATTTTGCAGATGCCCTGCAGTAAAAACCCTTGACACCTAGAAAGCATTCTAAATCATAGGGCACGTTAATCACCCAGTCTGAGCCCATAATCCCAACTCAGGCACAACAGTCAATGGGTTTTGCAGACTCTCCCACAGGCATTTTTGCCTACATCAGGACTAAGCCAGAGATTTAGCATTAGTCAAGCACCCTCACCCTGACAGACAGTGTTAGGCTGCACCAGGAAGCAAGTTCCCAAATGTTGGGGCTTTCCTGGGGTTTGAAGGACTTAGGATTTCCCATCCTTCAAGCAGCATTAGCAAAGTAGGAAATGTCTTTCATGTGAAGCAGGAATTTACAGAGGCAGCAGTATCTGCAGTCGGTGGCCAACTATTTCTATTGAAGAATGGCTTAGGAGGAAAAACATGATCCAAAGCCATCAAGGCTGAAATTGTATTTATTGAATAAACTGTAATTTATTATGCTGCCCATCAGCCTGGCCTCTTGGTCAAGCAGTCACAAACACACCAGCTTTCTGGGCTTGTATCTCCATGGTAGGGTCTAGAGGTGACCAGCAATGGTCTTCTGCAGGCTCACCTAAGCAATGGCTCCAGTGTGAGCCTTGCCCTGTGGCAGGCTCATCCTAACCTTTCTAGCAGCTCTATGATAACATGAATCTCAACAACAAGCAAGCTACCAGCTTAACCACCCAGCTTGAGGCTAGAACACATCTCTGCTCCTTTCCAGGCTACCATGGGGCTCCTGCCCAGTCTAAGAGAAGTCTTGCTCCTTCATGAAGAGCAAAACATGCCATTCCCAGAGAGACCCAGTAACACTCCTTGCCAAGTCAGCTCTGATGGCACCACACACAGCAAATGCAATTCCTTCCTGGCTCAGCTGACTACAGAGTTGCTTTAGGGAATGTGTAACAGAGACAATGAGATAGAGGAGAGGAAAAAAGATAATATGACTGCAAAACGCCATGTGTAAATTCAGTTCAGCCTTGAAGGCTGGTTGCAGTCGCACCAGACAAAATCATCTTTGGCAGATGGCCTTCGGAATAACTGGGGGGAATCCAGCCTTCTCCATCTTTCCCACTGTGGAAGGAAGTTTCCACCACGGCTGAAGCTTTGAATGCATTTCAGCATTCAAATGTCAGTGAGCAAGACAATATTTGAATGGTGCCCATGCTCCCAACTGCAACCCCATACACAAGGAGAGGTCCCCACTTCTCCCTGACTCCCAGGCACCTCCCAGAAGCAAGAGAAAGATTTCATGAGAGAGCAAGTCTGCAAACACAGACAGCAAGACAAAAAAAAGACAAGTAACCTGAGGGAGTCCAGCCAAACCTGCAGAAGGAGCCAGAGGTTGGGCAGCATGAGGTGTCCACATGCAGCTATGAGCATCTCGACCCCCTTCCCTGCACAATCACCCATCGTGCATCATCATCTCACAGCCTCCTTGTAAAATGGAGGGCTCAAAGATGAATTTGAAGGATGTTTCAGTCACATGTAAAGCCCTGAAAACAGGGTTGATTTGCTTTCCATTCCAAGCATTGGAGAAACCATTTTTAAAAGAGGGGGAAAAAAAAAATCAATATGTCTAATGATGGGATTTTTCTGCATTTAGTCCATCACTCCAACATAATCAGACACCCAATGCCTTAGTGCCCAACTTGAAATCAAATAGTCTTGAAAGAGCCTCTTCCTATCAAAGACTCCCATGTCCTCAGGCCTGTCATGAACATTAACAAACTGAAATTCCACAGAAAAGAGCAAAGCCACTAATCCTCTATTAGTGTTTTTCGGCACACCAAGCAATTTCTGTGGCCAGTGACCTTTGGCCACCTGGGGATTAGCACTGAAGACCCAGCAAAGTCCCAGCTCCAAAGCCTACAGTCACACAGACACATCACACCAGCATGGCTTAGATCATCTGTTCAGGTCATTCAACAGCTCTTGCCAAGTGGGAATTACAAGAGTATTTCACTACAAAGTTAATTAATACACATCTCCCAGACACAGCACAGCAATCCATTATGTCAATGGATCACAGCTCCTCATTTATCTTTCCACAAAAGGACCCAAAAAAAGCCATCAGAAGCCTCAGTTCAAGGCAACATGATGTTTTTAACCAGATGGACCATCTCGAATCACTCCCATTTCACTTCAAGGGAATAAATTTACACAGCAAACGCCCAGTCCATTAGGAAGGCTTTGATATTTCATTTAGCCTGGCTTGCAGCTACATGAGCAGCAGTAGATACTTGAAAAGCAGGGAGAGGCATTACAAGTGTCAGCTCTTCCCCCTCCATCTCTCTTCCCAGATCTACACAGCTTAGACACCTCGTATTTATTTAAACAGAGGATTAGGAGACATGTGGTATAAAACCACCATCTCCAAAAGAAAAGCAGCAGTGCAGCTCCTCCCGTGAGCCTGCTGCTTTCCAGGGAGCAGGTTCAACCACCTTGACCTCTCACACCACGTGCCAACTAGGGCTTCCCCATTAAGCATTTAAATCACGAAGGACAATTTGGTTTCTACTCGCCATCACAGCAGCTCTCCAATTTTTCCTACCAAGTAAGAACCACTCATGTTTAAATGATGCTGCTTGCAAAAAAACAAAACAAAAAACCCAACAGGGAGATGCATCTAGCTCTGAGCATTTCTCTGGTTCTCCACTGCTCTTATACATGTCCCAGCAGTCCCCAGCTCTTTGTTGTGACCACAACCTGCCATGCGAGAGCATGCTGGGATAGCTCAGCAGCTGGTGTATGCCATAACAGGCAGCATTTATAATCAGGGAATTGTTTAGTTTGAAAAACACCTTTCAGATCATTATGTCCAACCATTCCATCAGCACTGTCAGGTCACTATTAAGTCAGGTCCTTCAGTACCATCTCCAAGGCTTGGAAACCCCTCCAAGGATGGGGACTCCACCACTGCCCTGGACAATGATTTTTATGGGGTTGTTTAGTCTGGAAAAGAGAAGACTGAGAGGTGACCTTATTGCTCTCTATAACTACCTACAAGGAGGTTGTAGTGAGGCTGGTGTTGGTCTCTGCTCCCAAATTACTGATGATAGGATGAGAGGAAATAGCCTCAAGTTGCTCCAGGGAAGGTTTTGATTGGATATTAAGAAGAATTTCTTCACTGAGAGAGTGGTTAGGCACTGGAACTGGCTGCCCAGGGAGGGGGTGGAGTCATCATCCCTGGAGGGGGTTAAAAAATGAGTAGATGTAGCACTTGAGGCTATGGTCTAGGGGTTAGGGAAATGCTGGGAGGAAGTTTGGACTTGATGATGCTAGAGGTCCTTTGCAACCACAGTGACTCTATGATTTTGAGGAAGAAATTGTTCCTCAAGGAAAATTCTCAGGGTGAAGATCCCTCCTCATGTCCAACCTAAACCTCTCCTGGCACAACCTGAGACCATTTCACTTGCCACCCCCTAAAAGCATCAATACTGTAAGCAGAAATTGGGAGTAGCTGTGCTCCTTCCTGGGTTGCTTTAACTGCTCTGTGCAACTACTTGTCAAGTGGTAAGAAGGGGCAGAAGAGAGAATTAGCTAAAGCATCTTCTGCCTTAAATATGTCTGTAGTTGGTCAATGGACTAAGAGTGCACCTTCACATTTTCCACATTTTTTTAAAAAAGTTACAAAGCAAACATGTTCAATATGTCTTGCACTGCCATATCCCAGATGGGACATGCTGCACCAGGAGTCATTAGATCCATCAAGCCTTTTCTTCAAGGCATGGCCCTTTTGACAAGGGTACATAGTGGTAGGCCAAGGAGTAATGGCTTTCAACTGAAAAAGGGTGGAATTAGATTAGATGTAAGGAAGGAATTCTTTACTGTGAGAGTGGAGAGACACTGGAACAGATTGCCCAGGGAAGTTGTGGACGTCCCATCCCTGAAAATGTTCAAGTCCATGTTGGACAAGGCTTTGAGCAACCTAGTGTAGTGGGAGGTGCCACTGCCCATGGCAGTGGGATTGGAACTAGATGATCCTTAAGGTCATTTCCAACCCAAACCATTCTATGAGTCTCCAAGTACCAAAATCTGGATTATCATAATGGAAACACTGGCAGAGTCAAGCATTCAAGGAAGAATTCAGAGAAACCTCAAGGAAAATTCTGAGGGTGAAGATCTCTCACAGAGAGCACCCGGAAGTGAAGAAGCAGAGCACCTGAGGTAATTTTTGGTTGCTGTATTGGCAAGTCACAACTTTCAAGTCTTAGATCAGCTTTCCCAGCACAGTGCACAACAACAGGCTGCAGCTTCCTCATGTCTCTTCCTTCAGCCACCTCTGGAAACCCTCAAACTCTGGCCCTGTCTCTCTCTCTCAAGAAGCTCTCTCCAGTAACAGGTCAGAAATCAGGGCCCTCACAGCCATCTGTCTGAGCCTTTAAAGTTTCCTCCTCCAGCAGTGCTTATCTTAAAGGGCTTCAAGGCATCAACCGTATCTGCTCTCAGCCTTTCTTCTTCCCCAGGCTGAGAATGGCAAGTTTGAAGTCATCACTTTCTGAATGCTTTTTAGGAAAGACTTGGCTAAACCCCTTGATAACATGTGATGGATTTCTCAGGAAGCAGAGGCAGCCTAGATTTCTGTCTGGAAACCAAAGATAAAGGGGGAAAAAAGAAAAATACAAGAGCCATCTCCTCAGGCTGCTTTTGCTGAAATAAGGACAAAGGAAACATTGACATTTCTTGGATATCAAACATTTTAAGTCCAGTTTTGTCCTGGCTTGCCTGGGGATCTTTAAAGGGTTTGAAGGTCCCTTTCATCCCTATATCCTTCCCTAACTTTAAAGTGGTGTTCCTGTCTTTCTTCCCCCATCCTTTCCTTCACAGCCCGGAGCTTCTTTCTCCTGCACAGACTACACTTGGCCACCAGTCCTCAGATCTACTTGCCTACACAGACAGACACACATACTGATTATTCAGCCCTGTTTTGAGCTGTTAACTCCCTGCAACCGAGGGTAAAAACTGCAGATGGGTAAAGGTCCATCCCTACAGTATTCTTATGGTTTGCTATTCTGGTTTTGGAGCTTCACCATCCACTTCAGGACTTTCTAGTGCATCTTAAGAGGGTTTCTTTAGACAAATAACCTGCTGACATTCAGTAATGTTGAGCTCACCTTCCCCCCTTACACTTTAAGGCAACACAATGCACACAGTTGTTTCAAGGAGGTCAGGAGAAGCAGCATCTGCTATATCCTTCCAAAAAGGTGCAAGAGCAAGCAGGAGGAAGGAGGGGTGATGAGATCCCAGGGGGTAATTTTTCACCTAGATAATTAGCACAACACATAAAGGAAGGGGGGGGAAAAAAAAAAAAAAACCAACAGTTGGAGGGAGCACATCTGGCAGCTATAACGGGGAAATGCCACAATCTGAATAAAACCCTGGAGACCCGTAATGTTGGGAAAGTCACAAGGCACCTTTGTGTATCCAAGGGGGCCTGGTCTGGCCATTTATCACGGGGAGCTTGAGCATGGATCACTTCAATGTTTCTGCATAAAGTACTAATGACAAAGTATTAGAAATTCTGTAAGGCATTGCTGGGTGAGCTAATCAATCACCTCTAAAAAGGTCAGCCCTGCCCCAGGGCCACTTAGAATATTACCCAGAGCCTGAATTCACAAGCAGATGAGTTAAAGCTGCAGATAACACAACTGTGACCTACCAAGTCAGCTGTGACTCCTGATGGCATCACAGCCACAGAGCTACATGAGATACTGCCCCTCCAAACCAACTCCTCACCTCCAAACCAAAAGGCAACGGGCTGGTGCCATCAGAAAGTGCTCTGTGAATTCACAGGCACCAGCGAGAAACATCCTTGTTAGGATGTTTCCTGGCGTTCCAAATTCATCAGTGGTGGCCACTGCCAAAGCACCTCACAACAGCTTGGCTTCTGCACCTCAGCTTACCCAGTTATAGAGGAAAAACAACAAGCTGGCAGAGGGATTTATGCCACTTCAAGCACTAGATGCAGGAGGTGGCTTTGGTATTTTACCAACTAGAAATTGTATTTATTACACTGGAACATTATAGTGGGAAGAGAAGGGAGGTACCTGGAGAATGCTGAGCAAGCACTGGTTGGATTGGGAAAATCTCAGTTCCCTCCCACTTCCACATGCCCATCTGCTGCAGAAGCCTCAGGTCAGGGAGGCTGAGGCACTCTGCCAAGCTCTATTAAGTTTTTATTGCAGTAAATCAGAGCAGCCCCAGGAAGGTGTTGATAACACTTCTCAGTATTTTCCCCAGCAAAGGTATAAACGCTTATTTGTCAAGAGGTATGTGAACAAAGCAACACTGCTGGCCCAAGGTGCTTCCAAGGAGCCTATAATGTCTCACTAGCGCTGCCCTTTTATTGATTATGTACCAAGGACCCTCAAGCTGCCATCCATCAGCACATAACACGGCAGCTCCTGATCTCTGTGAACTGCTGGGTTCAGAAGAGCTGACGCACTATCAGGCATTGTTCCAGGCCTGACAGCTCTTCACTGATGGGAGCAGCCAGCCTACAAAGCAAGAGCAACAAGGAAACATCTCTGCCACAATTGCTGTTACTGTCAGAACAGGATGGAGGCAGAAAGGGAAGGCTGCAGTGGCTACTGATAGTACCAGAGAAGCCACATACCAGGAAGACCTGTAAGAACACATATTCAGGGAGAGGTAGCAAAGAAAAAAAAAAAAAACACACAAATTAAAATAAACCCAAGGACACTTGCTGGCACATAGACTTGGAATCTAAACAGAGCAGTGGGGAAATAGCACCCAACAGTAGCACTGGAAGCAAAGGGTACAAAAGTAGTTCTCCCAGCACCAGGAGCTGATGGGTACAAACAACCAGCATTTACAGCTCATGGACCAGGTCTCTGTGCTGCTCCCATCAGCAAATAACAGGGATCTCTGAGAAGGGAAAGAGGCAATGCCTTGGATGTGCAAAAAAAGAGCAGAATTTCATCACTAATACTGCTCCTTTCACTCAACATCTAAGGGGTGTTTCCAAGAGAGAGGAGGAAGAAAAGAGATTGTACAAGCACCATGAAGTCCACCATTCACAGAAAGCTGATGAAGAGACCTCCATCTAAATGTTGTAGATGACATTGAAGAGCAGAAATCACAGGGATCTTGACATTCCAAGTCACCTGGGATCCAAAGCTGTCAATCTTCGGTTCACTCCCAGGTGCTGATGGCCCTTCCTATTGGATGTAACAAAACTAGGTGCATATCCTTAGCAATTTTATGGAGGAAAAAAAGATACTTTTGCAAACATGGTAAGCTTCTAAGGAATATGGGGGGGATAAGAGAGCCGTTATGTTTTGTCTGCCTCAACTTGTAACTCAGAAAGGTTTATGGGTGTGAAATGCAGTAGCAGCCACACCTGCTGCTAAGCAGAGAAGACAAAGCCCTTTGCAAATGGTGATAGTATTTTTATCCTATTTGACAGGGAACTAAATCAGATGAATAAAATCCCAAGATTCTTCAAGACACAGTAAATGAAAGAAGAGAAAACAAACCAAACAAACCAGCCAGCAGAAGTGGCTGCTTCTGTTTGTTGGCTAGATAAAAAATGATCCCTGTAGTTTTCTTCTGCAAAGTGTCTTTCCACACTTTGGATGACTTCCTTAAGATGGTTTTGGAAGCAATTAAAAAAACAAACAAACAAAGCAACAACAACCAAAAAACCATGACACAAAACCCTGAACAAAGCCATTTGAAAGATTTAACTTTGTGTTTATACAATACAACCCACTGATGTCTCCCACTTGGATACTGATCCTCCAGTATCTCTGGATGGATTTTACAAGATGCTGCAGCCAGCACTGGACTCTACCCTGGGAGCAGGAGTTGTTCTGATGTTGCAATACCCAGTGGCAGTTCATTTTGGGTGAAGCACATGAGCTGGGCACAGAGCATTGTGTTTATACACAGCTCTCTGCGTTTAATTGCTGGCAGCCCACCAACAGGTTCGTGGTATCTGGGAGCTACCTCAAAAGCTGCCACCTGAACTTCAGACCTTGAAAAGCACATATGGCAATCACAAGCCAAAGCTTCTTTACCCACAGTTTGTGTTGAGGGAGACAGAGCCCTGTTAAGATGATGCAGTGACCTCACAAGAGCTTCCTTGGTTGAAAACCTGAAGAACAAGCTGTAGTTAGATCAGAAATTGTTTCCTCACCCCAGCTACAGAGACTACAACAGTCTGAATCTCAGCAAGGCTCTCTTCTCTTTTATCTGCCTTCCATTAAAAAGAACAACATTGTAAATCTACAAAACATGGAAAAGGATCTCACCATAAAAGCTGAAGGCACCCAATAGAAAAAGAAATTTTGCAGCTGCTCAAAATTTCTAAAGGAGGCTGAGTGTGCAGGTTGGGTGCCTTCAGCCCCCCTCCTCCACCCTCAAAAGGTCAGAGGAAAGCAAGAAATAATTGCAAATTTAGTCTCCAAAAATATCTTAGAACTCAACCTTACAATTAAAATTCTTATTTTCATGTAAATTTTTAATGTGTAGTAGAAAGTCTGATCTGCATATACTTGGGAGGACAAAAAAATAAAAAGAGGGGAACAGTTAAAGCTCTGGTTGTTGAGCTGCAGCACAATTCAGGAAACAAAATCCACAGTCATGGGCAGATTTCAAGGATACAAGGTTGGGTCATAACCCAAATTTAGGTGAAGGCCTTTTGTTCTAGACAGTCTGATCAGATAACTCTGCTGTAGTCTAAGCTAAGAAAAGTCGCTCTTAGCAGAAAACAAGGCACGTATGCCAGCTGGAGAGGATAAACATAACATGTACATACACTATTCCTGCCTTCCCAGGTAGTTTGTAAGCCTAGACCTCAAGTATGCCATGGTTTCTACGCCCAGGAGAACATGCATTATACTACAAGTGCCTCTACTCTGGGCTTGCAGTGGCCAAGTTACTACAGGGTCAGATACAGGGCAACACAATAAGTATTATCATCAATATGCCATGACCTCTGTGCAAAGCAAAGAGACACCTAAGTCATGGTATTTCCTGGTTAATCCTTCACATATACACCTAAATCATAGAATATGATGGGTCAGAAGTGATCTTTCAAGGTCATCTAGTCCAACCCCCCTGCAGGGAGCAGGGACATCTGCAACTAGAGCAGGTTGCTCAGAGCCCCAGCCAACCTCACCTGGAATGGTTCCAGGAATGGAGCATCACCCAGTGATGCTGTTTCACCACACTCATTGTAAAAAATTTCATCCTTCTATCTAGTCTGAATCTTCCCTTTCAGTTTAAAACCATCCCCCCTTGTCCTGTCACAACAGGCCCTGCTCACAAGTCCCTCCCCAGCTGTCTGAGAGGCCCCTGGAAGTTCTGGCAGGCCCCCAGAAGGTCTCCCCAGATGGAGCCTTCTCCTCTGCAGGCTGCCCAAGCCCAACTCTCTCCTGCTGGGCTCCCAGCAGAGGGGTTCCCCCCTCGGGGCATTGCTGGGGCTCCTCTGGCCCGTCTCCAGCAGGTCCCTGTCTCTGCTGTGCTGAGGACTCCAGAGCTGCCCCAGCACTGCAGGGGGGTGGTCTCACCAATACAAACACTATGGCTGGATATGTATCAGCTGAAGACAATGAGCTGATGTAAAACTTCTTATCCCAAACCAATACCTTCGGATCTTGGCAAGTTTTCCCACCCATCCCAAAGGCACTGTCATGCAGACCAGGGATCACTAAACCCTAATGCTGGGAGTGCCCTGTGCATTCACCCCTGCTTCAGAGCTTCACTCAACTACAGAGACTGGAGTTTGCATTACAAGCAATCCTGAATTGGAGTGATACCATGAAACACTCTCCAACCTGATCCAGAGAACTGGAGGGATGGTAATGCTGGTTTGTAACCCCAAGAAGTTAGTTGACTGATAAAACAGGCAAGGACTATTTTGCAACTAAAAATGAGGAGAGATTTCTCACTCATCTTACACGTATCTTAGAGTTCACACCCATTCTCTGCAGTTCTCAAGCAGATGCAAATAGACCTGCCCAGCAGAGGACAGTTAACCTTCATCTGCATTTTCCCCCTCCAAATGCAGTACTACAATTCCTCATTCCAGCACTAACAACTCCAAGGCACTTTGATGGCAAGGTGGGAACAGATTCTTCATACCATGGTTTTGCATAGCCTGCAGCTAATTTTAGACTTTCTTCTCTTCTTCCTGCAATAGCTATTCTCAGTTTCTCTGTTCAAAGTGGAAGTTGAGGTTTTGTGTAGACCTTAAAACAACCAACCAACAAACCAAGAGATTGAACATATTTTTAAGCCTAGCTCAGGTACTTGTAAACAAGGAACTCCTTTCCAGCACTAAAAAACAATTGAAATGCCAAGTAAAATTGTAAAGCTGTTCCCATTTTTTTTTTTTTGCTTGGTTGTTTTTTGTTTTGTTTTCTTGTTTTTTTTTGGTTTGGTTTGGTTTTTTTAAATAAATCAGTGCAAGCCAAGCCAGCTTTCACTGAAAAATTAAATCAATGGCAATTTTTCTATGGATTTTTAGCTAAAAAGCATAACATTCTTATTCATAAGACATAAAGAATTAGGCAATATTTGAGTACATGCACAGATATCAAGACATTACAGATCACAGTTTTCCTGACAAAGTCTTAAAAAAACCCCACCTACACCCTTGGCTACGCACAGATGTGCCTGGATATATGCTCAAAAAACTTCTGCTGGCTCAGAAGCAGCCACTCTGACTAGGCTGGCCAGATTACAAGCAGAGGAAAAACAGCACAAACATTTCTACTCTGCAAAAGGAAATTTGGTTTACGCTGCACAAACGCCAGCTGTGACTTTCCAATTCCCATGGGAGCCCCCAGCCAAGCTGCACCACTAACAATCGATGCAATTCAGAACCAGCAGCATTTTTGGCATGGGATCGGCTGCCTAGAAGTGTTTTCTCCTTAGCAGTCTCTTTTCCAGAGAAAAATCACTCCACAGCCAAGAAGATTCTTGGTTATAGACTTAAAAATGAAACAGAGGAGCTAACAGTCACCAGAGCAGAACTAAGCCCTCAAAATCCAATGAAAGGATCTCTGGGAGGTTGCCAGGAAAAAAAAAAAAGTTTTGGGTTGGGGGTTGAATTTTCTTCTTCTTCTTTAAGTAGTAAGCACACTAAAACCAAACAAACAAAGAAACCAACACAACATAAAAAAACCCCAAGCAAACAGACAATATGAGAGGACAGAAGAACAGTAATACAACCACTACCCAGAAGATGTAAGAGGGCAGCTTTGACAGCAATTTTTTCACACTTCTTCCTATAAACACATCAGGTCTCCTGAGACTCCATCTCACAGCCCCAGACAACAGGAAAGGTGCAAGTCCAGCCCCTCTGCCAGAGCTCTTCAAAACTGCATCCATCCAGAGGAGGGAAAGTCACCTCTAACAGCTCTCTTGTTTATCCCCAGCTACTTCTCGCCTCCTGCTGCCTTTCCCTGCCTAGGAACTTCTTTGCACATGCACAGGAGCAGAGACGATGCAGAAATACAGTTCCTACACATCCAGCCAAAGAAATGCAAACACATCAATAAGACAGAGAGCAAGGAGCAAAACAGGAGTGTTCCTCTGTGCCAAAAGGCAAATATGGACAGATTTGGGCAAACCCATACCACTCAATGCCTTCAAGAACCAGCTAACCGTGCCCATCTGCTACAGCAAACCCATGGTGAGGACCTCTCACAGACCTCACAGTTTCCATGGCCTACCCAACCCAACATCAACAAAAACCCAACAACCAACCAACTCTCCAGTACTGTCAACTAAGATTCAGCCCTGTCCCAAAGTCAGGTGGAAGAGGGGACGTGGTACATCTACCCACCTTGGTGGTGTCATCATGTGACCGCTGGTACCGTTTCCAGCGGCCAGCCGTAGATCCCGGTCAGACAGGACAAACATAGCTGTGGCTCGTAGTACTGCAGCGGCTGGTGTTTAACCATGCTCCTTCCAGCCCCTCAGGAGCCAGAGATCAGAAATCCATCAGGTCCTGGGAGCGCCCTTCAGCAAGAAGAGAAAATAAAAGGGGTTTAATAAAAAAAAAAAAAAAAACCACCACAACGCACAAAAAAAATACTAAAAAAAACCCAAACGCAAAAAAAATGAAAGGAAATTAAAAATGCCAAGCAATATTTCAATACAAGCAATTTAATAATTAACCATGTCCTCTGGCTGTTAGGAGAGGAGGAATGATAATCAGATCTGTTCCCAGCCCTGCCAACATCTCTGGCTTGTTACTCAACAAGACTGAGAAGTTTGTTGGCGAGTTTTATTTCCTTGTGCAGTTCCTCCCACACCACTCAAAGCAAACGTATTCACAGGAGTCATCAGCAGGATAAGCCCCACAAGGACCACGGCAAGAGAGAGGTTTGCAGCCCAGATGATGAGATTTTTCCGAGTGACTGAAATATGGAGAACCATCCTCTCTGCAAGCACAACCTTCGAATTGATCCGGAGCCCTCTGCAAAGTTGAAAGCCAGCCAAGCTAAATCAGTTTATCCTGAGCATCTTATGGAGCCTGTAAAAGAATCCCAGAGGAGGAGGTAACACTTCTGTGCACGCTGGAAAAGAGATATTATCTCTCTCCTTTTATGTGCATTTCCAACAGGCACTCTGAGGGATGCAGAGCTGGTTGCAGCCCTCACCCAGGAGAAAGATCTCCTCTCCACCAGAGAGAGGGACCAGACTGACTCTAATGCAGCTGCTGTTTGCCATGCATGGGAACATCATGGTTTTGACAGAAAGTGCTTCATCGACTGCATGCCTTGTGCGTCACAGGGCTTTTTATTTAGAGATATGTATATTTAGACACTTGCTGTCGTCTCTGGTGAGATTTGTATCGAGCACAGACCTAGTCATAGGATCATAGAATGTGTGGGCTGGAAGGGACCTCCAAAGATCAACTAGTCCAACCCCTCTGCTATAAAAGCAGGGACATCTCCAACTAGGTCAAGCTACTCAGAGCTTCATCCAGCCTGATCTTGAATGTCTCCAGGGATGGGGCCTCCACCACCTGTCAGACCACTGGAATAGGTTGCCCAATCAGCCCCACATTGAAGAACTTTTTCCTAACACCCAACCTAAATTAGATGTCTAGTCATAGCCACCTAGACTAGTCATCCCAGGCTCTTACTAATTCCCAGAGACAGCGTTCAGGGGTGGGAGCCTCAAAGCAAATCTTCACCAGTCTGATGGTGTTATGTTGCTCTCAGCTGTACTCAGCTCCTACCAGGGGTTTTCCACTGGTGCCTGGGGCACAGGACTGCACCCACAGCCCCACGCATCGCTGTTGTGTGGACAGTTGGCATGCTATGAGTGATGCTCCACAGCAGTTGAGCTTGCCAAGTGCTTGGCTGCCTTTCCAGGCCGTGCACAGCTGCGTGGGCAGTAAGAAAGTCTCACCCTCTCTAAGGGAAACGCTTCATTTCCTGATATGCAAGATCTCAGGTCTTGCAGAAACCTACGACAGCTATGAGCAGCAACATCATTGCTGGCATCAGCAGAGCGTGACTGGACTTAAAGAGATATCCTAGCCACCTAAGAGCCTTTCATTGCCATGTCCCATGGAAGGAAGCCTCCAAGAATGGGGTTGAGTATTTTTTCAGAATAGCTGACACATAAGAGGATGCTGCAGGCATTACAAACACCGTGGCATAGTCTAGAAATTCAGCGAGGACACAGACAGCTCAACCCTTCCAGCTTCTGTCCTTCTTTGTGTCTGTTTACACTCTGTGCTTCATGCTGACAGCCTAGGACAGCCCTGACCTGACTTTCTCTAATCAGGACTTGGCATCCTGGAGGCAGAGAGATCTTGCTAGTTGGCTGTTGTGCTTTGAAAATCCACCAGACCGTTACTATCCTGTCTCCAGAGCCCACGACCCATAGCTCCTCTGCCTTCCTCTTAGACAGACACAAAACACAGCTCTGTCCTTTCAGCAAACCTCCCTGATACGCTCTGGGCTCTGCTCGAGGCATTGACCCAGGCGGAGTACACAAGATGTGCAGGACTTGCACGTCAGTTTGTAGCTGGCCCGGAGCCTCACATGGTTTTGTCCATCCCCTCAGGGAGGACATGCAGGACAGAGGCACAGTCACATCCAGCCTCAAGCCAGAGCTGTTTGCTCATCCTGTCACCCCGTGCTCTCCCAG